>NC_045602.1:79098214-79398214 GCF_009762305.2 Zalophus californianus
CTTTGGCTTAAGGGAATGTTGTGGCTGGTTTGATCTTCTATCCAGGCCACTAAAACTTTATATCAGTGGTATGGTGGTTTCACTTTTTTTTTTTTTAATCATTTGTGTGTTTGTTGGAGAAGCACTTTTGTTTAAGAACTTAACCTTTGCATTCAACACTTGGCTTACTGTTTGGTACAAGGGGCCTAATTTTCAGCCTTTCTCAGCTTTCAACATATCTTTTTCACTGAACTTAATCATTTCTAGCTTTTGATTTAAAGTGAGAGGTGTATAACTCTTCCTTGAACACTTAAGAGGCTAATGTAGGGTTATCAGTTGGCTTAATTTCAGTATTGGTGTGTCTCAGAATAGGGAGTCCCAAGGAGAGGGAGATAAATATATGGTGGAAATGGCTGGTCGGTGGAAGTCTGAACACAATGTTTATTAAGTTTGCTGTCTTATGTGGGTGTGATTTGTGTACAGTAGTGACATCAAAGATCACTGATCACAAATCACTATAACAAATATAACAGTAATGAAAAGGTCTGAAATATTGTGACACAGAGGCACAATATGAGCAAGTACTATTGGAAAAATACTCCAGGCAGGCTTGCCACAACCCTTCAGTTTGTAAACAGAGTATCCATGAAGCATAATAAAGGAAGGTGTGCTTGTATTTTCTCTTTCTCTTACTGTGTGGTTTGTGTTTTCAATTTCTTATCAGTATCCTTCTAAGCAGAAGTTTTAAATTTTAATAAAGTCTAAATTACCATTTTTTCTTTCATGAGTTCTTTTGGTTTTTGTTTTATCTTAAACCTCATTGCCACACCCAAGGTCAACAGATTTTGTATCTTTTTTTACTCCATTGTCTTGATAGTAAGCTCTATAGTAAGTCTTGAAGTAGGGTAAAATCCTCCAACTTTGTTCTTCAGTAGTATTGTGTTGACTATTCAGTGTTTTGCTTTTCCATTTAATGTGTCAAATCAGTTTGTTGATATTTGCAAAGTGGTTGAATCCGTAGATTTTGGTGGGAAGAATTAACAACTATATTATCTGTGTGAATTAACAACTATATTATCTGTGTGAATTAACGACTATATTATCTTTCAGTTCATGATCATGGAATATTTTTCTGTTTGTTTAGGTCTTTATCTCTATTTCTTGTTTGTGAGTATTTTTATGTGAATAGGTGTTGGGTTTCATAAAATTTATTTGGTGTGGCAGTTAATATGATCATAAGTTTGTTTTTTTTCCATAGCCTGTTGATGTGGTTGATAATGTTGCTTTTATGTATATTAAACCCAACCTTGCATTCCTGAAGTAAATTCCTCTTCGTTGTGATGTGTAATCTTTTTTATATGTGGCTGGATTTGGTGTGATAGTATTTGTTTTCATCTGTACCTTCTTTGTCTAGTTTTGTTATCTGGATAATATTGGCCTCAGTGTTTTTTTTTTTTTTCTCCCTCCCTCCTGCCCCCTCCCCTCCTCTCTTTCTCAAAAGAGTTTGTGAAGGATTGAAGGTAATTTTTTTTTTTAATTTTATTTATTTATTTGACAACGCACAAGCAGGGGGAGCAGCGGGCAGAGGGAGAAGCAGGCTCCCCACCGAGCAAGGAGCCTGACGTGGGACTCGATCTCAGGACCCTGGGACCATGACCTGAGCCAAAGGCAGTTGCTTAACTGGCTAAGCCACCCAGGCACCCCTGAAGTTAATTCTTTATGTGTATCATAGAATTCATCAGTGAAGCCATCTGGACCTGGACTTTTCTTAGTGGGAAACTTTTAGATTAATGACGCAAGTGCTTGTTAAAGGTGTATTCAGATTTTCTACTTTTTGAATCAGTTGTAGTTTGTCTAGGAATTTGTCCATTTCATCTAAGTCATTGAATCTGTTGGCATATAGTTCACAGTATTTCTTGTATTCAAATCTTGCATATCTGAAATAAGTTCCAATTGGTCGTAGTGTATAATTCATTTTATACATCGTTGGATTCAGTTTACTAAATTTTTTTTGAGGATTTTTACCTCTTTGTTTGTGAAGGATATTGTAGTTTTACCTTACACTGTTTTTGGTTTTGGTATTGGGGTAATGCTGTCCTCATAGAATGAGTTAGGGAGACTCTGCTTTTATTTTCTAGAGATTGTGGAGAAATGGTATAATTTTTTCCTGAAATGCTATAATTCAGTAAAATTACTTGGGCCTACTACTTTCTTTTGGAAGGTTATAAATTAGTGAATCAATGTGTTTACTAGATACAGGCCTTTAAGGATGAAATAGGGGATAGTATAGCTGTACATCAAAAAGATAAAAAAAAAGATACTTTGAGCAACTCTATACACATGAATTTGATAACTTTAATGAAATAGACTTCTCAAACTATTGAAACTCACCAAGGTGAAATAGACAATTTGAAGAGCCTCATGCCTGTTAAGGAAATGAATTTATAAATTAAAATGTTCTGAAAAGTAAATCTTCAGAGTCTGACGTTTTTACTGGTTTACCAAATATTTAAAGAAAAATTAATGCCAAGTCTATATAATCATTTCTGAAAACAGGAGAGGAGACCCTTCCAGATGTTTTTATGAAACTGGTATTACCCTGATTTCAAAGCCAGTTGAAAGTGGTGTGCACAAAAAAGAAAACTACTGATATCCTCATAAATCTAGACTGCAAAAGTTGTTAATGAAATGTTAACAATAGAATTGAGTACAACTACATCTTGGCATTATATAAAAAATATACACCATGACCAAGTGGAGTGGATTCAGGTGGATGCAAGATTGGTTCATTATTCAGAAGCCAATCAATGTAGTGCACTCTGGTAACAGGTTAAAGAAGAAAAATTATTTATGATTACACCAATTGATAAGGAAAACTTTAAAAAAAATTCTGTTTTTGATACAGAAAGCTTTTTACAAAAATACATCACCCATTCATAATAAAACTCAGAAAACTAGAAATAGAGGGAAACTTCTTCAGTTTGGAAAGGTTATCTACAAAAAACCTACAGCTAACATAGAGGTGAAAAACTCTGAGATTGGGAACAAGGCAAGGATGTTGGCTTTCACCACTGCTGTTCAACATAACACTAGTTGTAGCGAGTGCAATAAAGAAAAGAAGGAATACAGACCAGGAATGAATAAAACTGATCTTATATACAAATGGCATGATGTTTGTAGAAAATCCATTTTAAAACTCTTAGCACTAATAAGTGAGTTCAACAAGGTTGCAGTATACCAGATCAACATGAAGATCTAATCATATTTTTGTACATTATTAATGAGTATGTAGAAACTAAATTTTAAAATCTCCAGTTATTTAAAAAACACTAGTTTTGTGAAAATTTCAAAACACTGATGGAAGAAATCAATGATCTAAATAAATGGAGAAACATATTGTCTTCCAATCTATGGATATAACATAATGAAGATGTTCTCTTCAAATCTCTTTGTATAAAATTAACACAATTTCTATTAAACTTCTAGCAAGACTTTTTTCATAGATATATACAAGATTATTCTAAAATATATTTGAAAAGTCCAACTTAAGAATAGATAAAACAATTCTCATAATAATAAAGGGAGGGAATCATTCCACCTGATTTCAAAACTTACTATATAGTTCCATTAATCATAATTGTTAATGTCAGAGGGAGAGACATAGATCAGTAGAGCAGAATAAAGGACTCAGGAATAGCCCTATATAAGTATAGCTAAGTGATTTTTGACAAAAGTACAAAAGCAGTTCAGTGTAGGATGGATACTTTAAAATGTTCCTGGAGCAGCTGAGTACCCATAGGTTTAAAAAAAAAAAAAGATTAAAATGGATCATTGATTTAAACATAAAACATTAAAGCACACAATTGTTAGAAGGTAACAGGTTTTATTTTCAAGACCTAGGGCATGGTGAAATGTTCTTAGTCATAACACCAAAAGCATGATTCATAAAATTTTGATAAAGAGTATCTCGTGAAAATGAAAATTTTTTGCTTTGATAAAAACCCTATTAAAAGATGAGCTACAGACTGGAAGAAAATATATAAACCGTATTCAACCAATGACTCAGAACATAAAAAGAGTTCCCAAAACTCAGCATTCAATCAGTCCAGTTATAAAATGGCAAAAGATATGAACAGACATTTCACTGAACAGTATGTATGAATGGCAAATAAATGCAGGAAAAAATGTTTAATTACCCTAGCCTTTAAGGAAATGCAAATGAAAACTATGATGAGATACCACCACATATCTATTAGAGCATCTTGAACAGTACCCATTAATATCAAATACTGGCTAGGATGTGGGAAAAAAAATGGATATCTCCATATATCGTTGTTGTGAATATTAAATGGTAAACTCAGAAAATAGTTTGGCTGTTTCTCAAAAATCTACACATAACTTTTTAATAGCTTTATTTTTAAAGGCAATTAAGTTATAACATTGTTTTGTTGGAAGAATGTGGCATGTGAAAACAGTGCAATAGAAAATTGCTTTTTATCTCTAAATCAGTAGTAAGTTTAGAATAAAGGATTGGGTATTGTCACAGGAAATATTAATAGGAATGTTATGGGTTTGTTAAAGGGAAAAGTGGTTTACAGAAAGACATACCTATAGAAAAATACTTTTATAGAATTCTTGAAGGTTTTAAAGCTTTTCTTATCAGCATGACTGGATTTTAGATTTGATTCTTTGGTTTATTGAAATCTTAAAGGTGTAGTTTGTAGTGGGTAGGTATAGGAGTAGCACTGAAAATGTAGGTATAAAGTTTCAGCTGATATTATATGTGTGTCACTTTCATGTCCTGTCATTGTAGTATGGTTGACTTTTTAGGACCTCTTCCTGAGCCTGAGGCAAAAAGTTCAGTACAAATTGAAGGAACACTTTAGAAACCATTGTGGTTAAGGCTTAAATTGTGTTGTGTATCACTGATATATTTTGTAGGTATGTTTGAATTTTTCAGACAATTTCAGAAACTTGATGGTTTCCCATTTTTGAGGAAGGCAGCACAATTCTGATGTCAGATTTGGGAGTTCCTGGTATGCTATTTTCTAGCCTTTTGTAAATTCTTTTTATCATCTTTAAGCTTAACTTCATTAAGTTGTTAGGAGTAAATGATATATAGTAGCACAATGCTTTGATATATTATAAGCACTCAGAAACTGTCAGTCTTGGGGCACCTTGGTGGCTCAGTTGGATAAGTGTCTGCCTTTGGCTCAGGTCATGATCCTTGAGTCCCAGGATCGAGTCCTGCCTTGGGCTCCCTGTTCAGCAGGGAGTCTGCTTTTTCCTCTGACCCACCTCCTTCTCATGTTCTTTCTCTCACTCTCATTCTCTCTCTCTCAAATAAAAAAAAAAAAAAAAAACTGTCTTTTAGTACTAGCCAGACTCAATAGCATACAAAGGCAGCCCTATATACTGTTATCCTGGAGATGTTTGTTTCAGTAATATATAGAGCTAAATGAAACCAAATGACTGCTCTGGAAATATAGCTAGTCACAAGGTATTTTGATAAGATGAATATAGTTCAGGTGAGAACTGGCAGATTTTTGTAGGTGAGGTGCCAAGTTTCAGTCATTAACCATCTTCCCCATCTCACCCTGTTTTTAGAAGCTTCTGTGGTATGAAATATTGGCAGAAGTGCCTTTGGAGATACTGCTGGTTGATGCTTGGCTGGGCTTAGGTTTCTCTTATTTAATGAGACCTAAGGATGGTTCTTGATTCTTTCCCGTCTATATTTAACACATCCAGTTGGTCACTTAAGTGCTGCCGATTGATCCCCTCAATATGTATCTTATAATATCATTTTGCCTGTCACTGCTGCAAGTCAGGTGTTCATTTCTCATTATAAATAACTATAAAAGCTCCCTAACTGGTCTTCCTGCTTCCTAACTGGTTGGGATTCTAGTCTGACACTCATACCAGAGGTAGCTTTCTAAAATGCAAATTTGGTTATGTAAGCAGAGTTAAGAGTCTGTTATTGTGGAAATCAGAACTTCTGGGTTCAAATCCCATCTCAGCCTTGTGTGATCCTGGGTGAATTCTGCATGCCTTGGTTTCTGTGTTTATTAAAAAGGATAACTACTCAAATTGGGCCCAAAGTCACTTGGAAAGATTGCTAAAAATACCCTGTCTAGCTCCACCCCTGTTACTGGGGTCCCTTGATCTTGGGTTGGGTCAAGAAACCCATAACTTAACGAAAAACACCTCAGTTGGTTCAGATACCCTTTTATGAGTCTTCTTTAGACATCACGTACTTCGTCTTTAGGTTTTTGTACTTTTTGTGTCTGATATGATATGCACACCTGCTTTGTCCAGCTCCTTCAGCACTTGGTTCCAGGCTTGTCTTCTGCCAGGAAGTGTCTGACTTGATGATTGTAGATTTCATGCTTCAGGAAGTCCTCTCCAATGCAGCAGTTCAGTGTTACATAATCTCTCTCAAATACACTGTCTGAAATATAGGACAAAAGATTTATTTCAGTTCTGGACAACTATTATAAAAGCATAAATTCCTTCACTTCTTGGCATTTGGCATTTTGCAATTCCTGGTTTATTGATTTGCTCTCTGTCTCTTCTAAGACCCTTGAGAATAAATTTTATATCCTCAGTGTCTTGTTAATCTTAAAATTACATTGATCATAGAGCTAAAAGTTATTCTCAAGAAATTTTCTTTACTGAAATGAAGCATCTTTATGACGAGGTGTGCAAAGTGGGGGCTCATGTTGCATGAAGTCTTTGTTTTCTTTTTTCTTTTTTTTAAGATTTTATTTATTTGTCAGAGAGAGAGAGGGAGAGCACACAAGCAGGGGGAACGGCAGGCAAAGGGAGAAGCAGGCTCCCCGGTAAGCAAGGAGCCCAGTGCAGGACTCGATCCCAGGACCTCAGATGCTTAACCAACTGTGCCACTCAGGCGTCTTGAAGTTTTTGTTTTCTTACTGTATCATTCATTTGGATTCATCTACCTTTCATATTTGTACATCTCAGATTGACTTCCTTGGTTTTCTGTAGTTTTTAACTGGAACGTAGTTTGGTTTATTCCAATATTTGTAGGTGAAGACATTGTGGGATAGAACCAGAAATGAAACCAAGAATGTAAAAGATTATGAGCAGATTTGGTTCTGGGTTTTGGGTGTTTTATGTGTTTTATTTAGTAAATCATTCCTAATTCATTTAGATTTGGATGTGTGGTCATGTTTTGCCCAAGGCATTCAAACTTTGTGCATCTTATTAATTTTCTTGTTGGCAAAATGAGATAATAGACTAGATGGACTCTAAAGTTCCTTCCAGCTCTAAAATTTCTACTATTCCAAGTAATAATGAATAGCTATTCAAATATTTAGGTGTTGCTACTAATAATAAAGTTATAGGACTTGTTTTATCTTTTAAGCTCTCTTCATTTTATAAATAATTTGTTTTCAGGCACACATCAAAAACTTCAGTATCAACAAAAGTTAATTTGCTTCTCTTGTTACCTAGATTTTCCTGGAGCTGTTCATTATAGTTCTTTCTGATTTGAGTGTAATTTTATTGAAACATGCAGGGAGGCTGATAAGTGATTAGACTCAAGTGTTGTCCTGAAAGAATTTGCCAAATGATTTTTCTCAGTGGGCTGCTAATACATGAGAAAAGTCAAAATGTTAAAAAAAAAAGAACTTCTTTGTTAATGTGGTAGATTATTTTGCTCTCGAGTAACATTTAGGTCTTCTTTGTTTTCATTTAAGTGCCAAGGATGACATTGATCTCGATGCCTTGGCTGCAGAAATAGAAGGAGCTGGTGCTGCCAAAGAACAGGAACCTCAAAAGTCAAAGGGGAAAAAGAAAAAGGATAAAAGAAAGCCAGACTTTGAGTAAGTATATTTCAAATATATTTGATTTTTTATTAGGTTTGGTACTAGATTGATTTATTAAGCTAATTCAGTGCCTCAGAATATATTTTAATCCTTTTCTAGTGAAGATGATATCCTGAAAGAACTGGAAGAATTGTCTTGGGAAGCTCAAGGCATCAAAGCTGACAGAGAAAGTGCTGCAGTAAAGGTGAAAAACAGACCACTGTTATCTATTCTGTGTCCTAGTGCCAGTTTTGGGGAGCTGCTTTTGGAAGCTTTTGAGCAGTGATTGAATATGTTAGTTAAAAATTTCTATAAATTCTGATGCCAAAGAGGGAAAACAATTTTTAGGAAATGTGTTTTAAAACTTTCACAGATACAAAAACATTTATTTGGGAATTTAAACGTATTTTGTGATAATGTTGCCTATTCATAAAATTGGTACATTTGGAGGTAGAACATTTCCCATCTTCGGTGTTCTGTGTTCTTTCTTTTTCATTCTTTGAATTTGAATAGCCTCAAAGTAATGGGAAAGTGATAGGCATTTTTTTTTTCTTTCATTTTCCTCATAGGCTCTGTATGCCATTTGAGAAGATAGTGAATGTGAACTGATGATTAGTACTTGCTTCAGAGCACCTGGATTCTGAAATTTCCAGTGAATGTGAAATGTGCCTGAGGCCTAGGCTAGCTTCTGGTACTTGGTTGAGTTTTATATTCGTAAAAAAAGGACCTTATTTTGAAGTTATTTTGAGAATTTTTTCTATGTGTACTTAGTAAAATACATGATTGAGGAATCTGTTATGTTAAAAAATAAAATGTAACTATTAAAATCTTTAACAATGGAAATTTTTTAGCCAACAGAAAATAATGAAGAAGAATCCACCTCAAAACAAGATAAAAAAAAGAAAGGACAGAAAGGCAAAAAACAAAGTTTTGATGATAATGATAGTGAAGAATGGGAAGATAAAGATTCAAAATCAAAAAAGACTGCAAAGCCAAAAGTGGAAATGTACTCTGGGAGTGATGATGATGATGATGATTTTAATAAACTTTCTAAAAAAGCTAAAGGGAAAGTTCAGAAATCAAATAAAAAGGGGGATGGGTCCGAAGAAGATGAGGATAACAGTAAAAGAGTTAAAGAGCGTTCCAGAGTAAATTCTTCAGGTGAAAGTGGTGATGACTCAGATGAATTTTTGCAGTCTAGAAAAGGACAGAAAAAAAATCAAAAAAATAGGCCAGGTCCTAATGTGGAGAGTGGGAATGAAGACGACGACTCCTCCTTCAAAATTAAGACAGTGGCCCAAAAGAAGGCAGAAAAGAAAGAACGTGAAAGAAAAAAGCGAGATGAAGAAAAAGCAAAACTGCGGAAGCTGAAAGAAAAAGAAGAGCTAGAGACTGGGAAAAAGGACCAGAGTAAACAGTCTCAAAAGAAATCTGAAGAAGAAACTGTAAAATCCAAAGTGACCCTTGATATTGGAGCAGTCCCTGCCTCTGAAGAGAAAGGAGAGACTCCCACAGCTGGTGAAGGTTGGTAACATTATCAAGGAAAGGGCTGAAGGTTTGGTTTGATAGTCCTAAGTTTTGCCCCAAAGTCATAATGGTTTTTGCCCTTGCTTACACAAGGACTTAAATTTTAAGAGGAGGACTTGTAAAAATTATATCTAAATACTTTTGATTTTCACTGTTAAGCATTTATATATAGTATAAAATATCTTTAAAATGGTTTATGTACAGACGAGGATTTTTTAAAGAATTTCACTATGAAAGAAAACAGTTTTGCTGCTGATAAAGACTGCAAGTTGCCTAATGATAAATTTATTCCTTTTGATATCTCAGTGTCAGATAGTGACAATTCTTTCCTGTTTTAAATTTTTTTTATTTTTATAAATACTTTCCTGTTGTTTTATTTTTTAAGGTTTTTTAAAATTTATTTATTTGACAGAGACAGCAAGAGAGGGAACACAAGCAGGGGGAGTGGAGAGGGAGAAGCAGGCTTCCCGTGAAGCAGGGAGCCTGATGCGGGACTCGATCCTGGGACCCTGGGATCATGACCTGAGCTGAAGGCAGACGCTTAACAACTGAGCCACCCAGGCGCCCCAACTTTCCTGTTTTAAAAACCCAATCCAATCTATGAAATAGAAAAGTAAAAACATGCTAAAATAAGTTAAAATTTTTTAAGCAACAGTATGCCAAGTTTTTATGCCAGAACCAATTAACAAAAAATAAGTTTTCTAGCTAAAATTCTCCTCCTTCAGGGGTGCCTGGGTGGCTCAGTCATTAAGTGTTTGCCTTCGGCTCAGGTCATGATCCCAGTGTCCTGGGATCGAGCCCCACATCAGACTCGCTGCTCAGCGGGGAGCCTGCTTCTCCCTCTCTCACTCCCCCTGCTTGTGTTCCCTCTCTGGCTGTGTCTCTCTGTCAAATAAATAAAATCTTAAAAAAAATAAAATAAAATAAGATTCTCCTCCTTCAGAAGGAGAATAAAGATCAAATGATTCACGTAGGTTTTTTTAGACTAGAAAGCTTTTAATGGAAAAATTGACCTATCTTTTTTAACCAAATTTTTATTATCTGGACATCTTTGAGGAGTAACACTACAAAAGTAGTTTCATAAACTTTAATGCTGTAGACCTCTTGGAATATAATTATCAATGTTTTTTATTTTGTCCTCCTAATATCCCTGTAAGGTAGGCATCGTTCCTATCATCCCCATCTTATAGAGGCAAAACTAGCTACAGAATTTAGGCAGGAATTCAGATACCATGGATTAAGAGATACATTAAATACAGTATATCTTCTTCCTGCTGTCAGGATCCTCCTCTCTTCTTAGATCCTTCAGGACAATTTAGAGCAACACCAGTATTGTAGGCTTCTAAGGAGGCAGCTGGGCAGTTTTGAGCTATTCTGGCTACCCCCTTGATAGGGCTAGAGACCTACCCTGCTGCTGGCATCAGCCTTGGCCCAATATGGTCCTTGAATTCTGGGGTTTGCTTATCACTGCTTTAGGAAACAACTTTTTATTTTATTTTATTTTAGTTTTTTAAAGATTTTATTTATTCATGAGAGGCAGAGGGAGAAGCATGTGTGACTCGATCCCAGGACCCTGGGATCATGACCCGAGTCAAAGGCAGATGCTTAATGACTGAGCCACCCAGGCTCCCGGAAACAACTTTTTAAAAAAACACTTCCCCTTTGTTCTTTTTTGTAGATGACAATGAAGGAGACAAAAAGAAAAAAGATAAGAAGAAAAAGAAAGGAGAAAAGGAAGAAAAAGAAAAAGAGAAAAAAAAAGGACCTAGCAAAGCCACAGTAAAGGCTATGCAAGAAGCTCTGGCTAAGCTTAAAGAAGAAGAAGAACGACAGAAGAGAGAAGAGGAGGAACGCATAAAGCGGCTTGAAGAGTTAGAAGCTAAGCGTAAAGAAGAGGTATGTTTCATGAAGTTGTGTTTAACTTAAAAGTCTCTGCTGTGTAAATTATCTTTAACCTTCTAATTCTAAAAATGTCATAGTTGTATGCTAATTCAGTTGTTACTCTGATACAAACAAGATGAAGCAATACAGAAAATCCTACCTTTATTTTCTCAGATGCAGAAATTGGTTATGTATCTTTGCCAATACTTAGTCTACTTTCATGTGACATTAATTAATACTTACGTACAACTATTAAAATATTTTTATTTGGGTATTCCTAATGTAATACTTTGCATGTATCTCAAGAGCTTTACATTTGAGTTTGGGTTCTTTACATTTAAATTTTATAATTATGTCAATATAATTTTTGTCTTATTTATGTACTCTTATGCAGGAAAGACTAGAACAAGAAAAGAGAGAAAGGAAAAAGCAAAAAGAGAAGGAAAGAAAAGAACGCTTAAAAAAAGAAGGGAAACTTTTAACTAAATCCCAGAGAGGAGCCAGAGCCAGAGCTGAAGCTACCCTTAAACTTCTACAAGCTCAGGGTAAGTAGTATTTTTAATTAACTGAACAGTCTAGAAGCTTCTGTCACACAGTTACAGGTCTGTAATGGTCAAAAGGAGAATTGAATTAAGTCAGAAAATTCCTATGAAATTGCTGTGGGAAAAGTCAAATAATAATGTAAGGAATAGGGATACCTGGCTGGCTCAGATGGTAGAACATGCAGCTCAGTCTCAGGGTCATGAGTTACAAGCCCCACACTAGGTGTATGGCTTACTTAAAAAAAAAGAATAGGTAAGATAATTACATTATTCTGGGGGATGACTTCTATGAAGTGTATTCTAAACACCATGTTATTTTACTTGTATTTTGCTTTAGTATGTATCTCTAACAAGTAAGAATTTTTTTTAATGTTAAAAGAGTTTGTATTTATTACATAATATAAAATTAATTCCTTGACAGCATCTGGTTTTCTGTGTTTAATATTTCCCCTTATCTCCAAAATGTTTTTAATAGTTGGTTTGTTCAAATCAGGATCCAGATTAGAGCCACACATTGCATTTGGTTGATATGTCTATCTCTTACTGATACCACTACCCATTCTTGTTTTTGGCATGCCCTTTGTTTGTCAAAGATACTGGATTATTCTTTAGAATTTCTCATATTCTGGATTTATCTAATGGCATTTTCCTGGTGTTGGCTAATATACTTCTCTTTCCCTTATAATTTCTTAGATGTAGCAGCTTGGCCTCCTCCAAGTGTACTGTGTACTTCCTATTGCCTCATGTTAGGAGGCATGTGATCTGGATGTCTCACTTCTAGTGATGTCAGTATTGATCATTGGGTTTAGGTATTGGCAACTTTGTCCATTATACAAGGACTTCACTGACTTTTCCTAATAATAATTTAATACCAGCTGGTGATCATTGCAGAGTTGTGATATTCTGTCATTTTTTCTGCACTTATTAGCTATAATCTTCCTTTAAAGAAAAGCTTTCCCTGAAATGTAGTTCATGCAGGAAAGCCAGGATAAATGCTTAATTCTTATCCTTTATTAATTTTCAGAATAATAAATTAGTGTCTTAGCAACTTCAAAGGTGATCAGTGAGTATAATTTTGTTTTTTGGTTGTATATCATTTTCTTTTAATGGGGTTTTATATAATATGGTTTATCTCATGAAGTCATTCATGTTTTTTATATTCAAATTGTCCCATCTTTGACCAACAGGAGCGCATTCAGGATGGTCCCTGTGAGTTTTTCTACATGACTACAGTATTCTTAGACACCATCCTTGCTTTCTAACACAAGTTATCTAAGGTTTATCTTGCACATTTTCTGTCTTAGATCTAGAATCACCTGTTTATCCAAGGAGCCTCGGTTCCTTTTAGTTTACAGACCACAATCTGGACACATAATTGATTATTTTTTGACATATAAGATGATTTAAAATAGTGTCTCTGCTCCATTGAGAAGGATATATTAGGACCTCTCAATTTCCTGTTCTTATATTTCACAGATTTTTATATGACAGTAATTTTGGTGCTTATGCTATAATTACAGTAATAGGTACCATTTATTATGTGTGTATTATGTAACTGATACTGTCATAAACCTTTGACCTTGTCTGTTTTCTCACAAAAATCTTATAGGTATTTTCATTCCCATCATTTAGGTGAAGAAATAGAGACTCTTTTTAACAGCTTGCCCAAGGTCATGGAGTTGAGATTTAAACTGATCTGTATGACCGCCTCTTAATTATGCATTATATGTTCAGCAGGGAGCAGTAAATATAGAGAAACACAGTACTTAGATTTCAGAAAGTTTTATTCTTAATTGGGGATATAGTTTTTTAGATGAAATTAGAGAACAAATATGAGTACAACTAGCACCCAGATATCAGATTTGACAGGTAACCATCTGGAAGGCTAAAAACACTCATGAAGAAATTGGGATGAGAGTAATTTGCCAATCTTAGTAATGTTTTATGGAGTTGTTTGACTTGTACTTACGAGATTAGATGAACATTTTTTTTAAAGATTTTATTTAGAGAGAGAGTGCAAGCATGAGCAGGGGGAGGGGCAGAGGGAGAAATAGACACCCCACGGAGCGGGGTGCCTGATGCTGGGCTCCATCCCAGTACCCTGGTATCATGACCTGAGCCGAAGGCAGACATTTAATTGACTGAGCTACCTAGGCACCCCTAAACTACACTTCTTACTAACCCATGAGTCCAGGAGGAAGTCTTACTGAAAATTAGAAAGTATCTTGAATTCGGAAAAAACAAAAATGAAAATACAACATATCAAAGTTTGTGGGATGCAGCTAAAGCAATGCTTAGAGGAGAATTTGTGGTATTAAATGCTTGCTTCAGAAAAAAAGGTCAAGGGGCGCCTGGGTGGCTCAGTCATTCGGCTCAGGTCGTGATCCCAGGGTGCTGGGATCAAGCCTCACATCGGGCTCCCTGCTCCATGGGGAAGCCTGCTTCTCCCTCTCCTACTCCCCCTGCTTGTGTTCCCTCTCTCGCTCTGTCTCTGTCAAATAAATAAAATCTTTAAAAAAAAAAAAAGTTCAAATCAATAGTCTAAGCTTCCCATCTTAAACTAAAAAATAGAAGAGCAAAGTAAGCAGAAAGAAAAAAAGTGCAGAAAACAATGCAATATAAAACAAGACTAATAGGCAATCATTGAAACCAGAAGTTAGTACTTTGAAAATATTAATAAAATTGATAAACTTCTAGACCGGCTAAGGAAGAAAAGAGACAAGACACAAATTACCAATACCAGGAGGAAAGCTTGGGGAAGGATATCATCATTACAGTTCTACAGGTATTAAAATGATAAGGCAATATTGTGAACGGCTCTATGCTAATAGATTCAAAAGCTTGATAAAATAGGGCGATTCCTTAAAAGACATAAACTATCAAAACTCATAAAGATTACTCTGGGAATGAAGGCTGGTTCAGTTTTGAAAATGAATAAATGTATTTAAAGAAGAAAAACTGCATGATCATCTTAGAGATGAAGAAAAATCATTTGACAGAATTCATCCATGTATGATAGAAGTTTAGAAAAGTTCCTTATTTTGCTAAAAGAGATCTACAAAAAAATATTCAACCATTGCAGTTAATGATGAATTATAGATGCTAAATCTTAATATTCTAATTAAGACAAGGATGTCCATTCTTACCACAATCATTCCATGTTGTACTGGAACATCCTAGCATGGGTAATTAGGAAAAGAAAAGTAAAGGCATACAGATTGGAAAAAGTAAAACCTATTCACAGATGATAGCTGCCTACGTAGAAAATATCATGGCATCTAGAACTAAAAAAAAAAACACACACACAAAACCCTACAGCTAATAAGTGAGATTAACAAGGTGCTAGATGGGACCAGTATGCAAATACCAATTGTATATCTGTATGCTAGTAATTAACAGCTGAAAGTCAAAACACTATTATTTGTAGTAGCACCCCCTAAATAAACTGAATTTCTTCATTATAATTCTAATATTTGTGGGCTCTATATGCTGAAAACTATAAAAATGTGAAAATAATCAATGACCTTTGTAAATGGAAAAATGTTGCATTCACTTGATACTGTTGAGATTATCAGTTCTCCAAAATGACCTCTAGATTCAGTGCAATTCCAGTCAAACTTGCAGCAGGATATTTTGTGAGTATCTGTAAGCTATTTCTAAAATGCGTATGAAAGGGTGAAGGAGTTAGAATGGCCAAAATATTTTTGGAAATAATATACTTGGAGGACTCAAAATACCGGATTTCAAGACTTACTATAAAGCCATGGTAATCAGTAGTGTGATAATGGCTAAAGCAGGAATAAAGACAAATAGATCAGTAGAATCGTCTGTATATGGTCAGTTTTGGGGAAAAGGCAGTTTAATAAGTAAAATACAGTGTTGACAACGGATGTTGGAACAGTTGAGTATCTAGATGCAAAAACAAAAACCCAAAATACCCAAAAGCCTAGTCCTAAATCTCACACGTTATATAAAAATTCACTCAAAAAGATCGTAAATCCAAATCTACAACGTACAACTACAAAACTGGAGGGGAAAAATAGAAAATCTTTGTGACCTTGTGTTAGTGCTTAGTTTAACTTAAAAAAGCATAATTCATAAAAAGGAACATATTTGGGAAGTCCAGTTAAAAACTTACTCTGCAGGAGACACCACTGAGAGAATTCAAAGACAATACCTGAAAATCACCTGACAGGGATTAATTTAATACACAATATGTGAAGATAACTTAGTATTCAACAATAAGAAGAGCAACGACCCTATTTAAAAATGGGCAAAAGATTTGAACAGAACTATAAGCAATGAAAAGAATGTTTAACATTAGTCATTAGGGAAATTCAAATTAAGACCACAGTGATATATTACTACATGTTTATTGAAATACATAGATTTTAACAACTTGCCTTTTTCTGGCAAGTATGCAGGACAGTTGGAACTCACCTACCTTACTGGTTGAAATGCAAAACTGTAAAGTCAGTTTGGAAAACAGTTGGCAGTTTCTTACAAAATTAAATATATATTTATCTAATGTCCCATCATTCCCACTCAAAATATTTACCCCAGAGAAATGTTCACACAGAAAACTGTATACATATGTTCGTAGAAGCTTTATTCATAATTGTCAAAACCTGGAAAAAAAGTTAAGCGTCCTTCAGTTGTCTACAGAATAATGGAACTATAATATATCCATACAGTGGAATACAATAGAAAGAAATGAAGTATTAGTACATATAACAATGAGGATGACTCTAAAATCCATTATGATGACAACAACCCAGACTATAGGTTTCATTTCTGTGACATTTTGGAAAAAACAAATCTTTTGGGATAGAGAACAGATCAGTGGTTGCCAAGGGCTAAGGATGTAAGTACGGTTTGACTATATAGAACAGCACAGGGTGTTGGAATTGTTCTGCATCTTCATTGTGTTTAATAAAACTCTACACATTTTTCAAAAGTCCCAGAACTGGACACCAAGAAAGTAGTGTTTTTAGTTTATGTAAATTTTAAAACTCCTTCTATAGAAGAGATTTTTCCATGAATGTATGTATCTCTGAGGTGACTAAAATGTATTTTTTTTTTAAGATTTATTATTTGTCAGAGAGAGCAAAAGCAGGGGGAGTGGGAGGCAGAGGGAGAAGCAGGCTCCGTATTGAGCAAGGAGCCTGATGTGGGACGCGATTCCAGGACCTTGGGATCATGACCTGAGCCGAAGGCAGACGCTTAACTAACTGAGTCACCTAGACTTCCTTAAAATGTTATCTTTTTAAGTTGCATTTCTTAGATGATACACAAATAGAATAAATCTAAAGTTTTTCATTTTTATCCCTTAGGTGTTGAAGTGCCATCAAAAGACTCTTTGCCAAAGAAAAGGCCAATTTATGAAGATAAAAAGAAGAAAAAAACATTACAGCAGCTAGAAAATAAAGAAGGTTTGTATACAAAGGGACCTGTGATTTAAAAACTATTTTGTTTGCCTTTCCCTACAACCTTCAAAACAGTGTCTTTTAAAAAGAAACCACAAATCAGAATTACATATTGAAACTTATTTCCTGTACCTTGTTTCTTATTATTGTTAATCATTCTCAACTAATTTAAATGACAGGTTAATGGAACAGTGCTTTTGTTTGAAAAATCTAGATCTTCCCCAAAACAACTATTCTTAACCATCATTCTTACTTTTCTTTGTTTCCTTCTTATCCTTTTGTAATTTCACATTGTTCTTGAGCAGACTGTTTCCTGTAAAATATATGACTGATATTTAAACATTTTATAAACTTGCTAAAGAATTTAGGTTTGTACTACTGGTTTTTATTCAGTACTTAACAGAGTATCCCAACAAATTTTGCACTGAAAAAGTATTGTTAACTTGGTTTCTGTCCCTTTTTCAGTATCTGAACCAATAGAATTATGTGCTGCTGTAGAAGTTGTAGAACAAGGAGTTCCAGAAAAGGAAGAGACACCACCTCCTGCTGAACCAGGCCAGTAGCACTGACTAATTGCTTCCTATTAAATAGCACTCATGTGTCAGAAATTGTCTGAGTCATCATGTATTTGGGGAAAGCAAATATCTGGCGGGATGGTATTCTTCATACTTTAAACTGTTTCTTTTCATTTTCATTTTGAAAAAGTTTAGGGGCACCTGGGAGGCTCATTCGGTTGAGTATCTGACTCTTGGTTATGGCTCAGGTCTTGATCTCATGGTTGTGAGTTCGAGCTCCTGTGAGTTCGAACTCCAAGCTGGGCTCCACTTTAAAAAAAAAAAAAAAAAAAAAGAATAGGATTGAGACTTGAATCAGTTTTTAGTAGTGTTAGTAAAATGTAGACAGAATAGAAGTTTTTTGAAATTTTTTCTGATGTTTTCATTTATGGGTCAGAAATCTTTGGTGGTGCCAAGACGACCTTTACTTAATCCTTTGGAAGCAAATTGGAAGCATTTTAATGACAACTTTTTAAGAGTACTGTAAAAATTGGCATTTTTAAACCTTAAAGGTCAGCTTCTATTTTACTAAATCAGTAAGAGGATTCAGTTTATTCATTCTGTGTATGTATGTGTTTTAAGGTTGGAGAAAGTATTTGGCTTTTTTTTTTTAAAGATAAATGTTGTTTTAATACATTAGACTAGATATTGATAGGTGAGCCAGAGGCTAGCTAGCTACATGTATGGTTAACAAAATCAAGAGACTCTCTACTGTTTAAAGTTTGGAGTCAGAATAAATAGCAAAAGAATATCAAGACTGACCCACACTGGTGAAAAATATCATTGATAGTTCCTTTCCTTCTTTCTCCCCTCCTGTTCTTAGTATAAAAGGATCATTTACCTGGCACAACTCAGCTGAGCATGATGATATTGGAGAAATTCAGGTTGATATGCCTAATGGCAGTCCATTATTTTAGGTGACATAGCAGTGGAAAGAATTGCTAATTTAGAAGGACATTTTGGGTACATGTACCTGATTCATTTCCTCTTTCTCAAGATGATCCAAACTTGTTGGCAAGTAATAATTATTACAGGGAAGCAAATACCACTTGTCCCGCTTGGATTTGAGAATAGTTTTGCTTTATTGGATTTCAGTAAAAAGAGTCATTAATGTTGAGAATATTAAATCTTTAATATTCAAAATTATACCTTTCTGGATGATTTTGGGTTGTCAGCAGATATTCTTATTTTCAACTGGAGTAGAGGTGTAGCTTTGTACCTACAACTATGATTTAAGTAGTATTTTTATGTAGCTGTAGAAGTTAAAGCAATAAAATAAGTAGTAAATTCTTAGGTATGACATATACGTTTGAAAGATCAAAATGAAGATACAGTAAGTAATCCTCTCTTATTTGTGGGGGATATGTTTTGAGACCCCCAGTGGATGCCTGAAACTGCAGATAGTACTGAACTCTGTTTTCTCCTGTACATACATAACTGTGATAGAGTTTAATTTATAAATTAGGTACAGTAAGAGATGAACAGCAATAAGTAATAATATGAACAATTAGAATAATATACTATAAGTTATGTGAGTGTAGTGTCTCTCTTCTAAAATATCTTATTGTACTATGCTCATTCTTCTTCTCGTGATGATGTGAGATGTTAAATACCCATGTGACTAGATGAAGTGAGATGAATGATGTAGTCATTGTGATGTAATGTTAGACGACCATTGACCTTCTGACCATATGTTAGAAGAAGGAAAGGAGGATCATTTGCTTCCAGACCGCAGTTCACCGTGGGTAACAAAATGCAGAAAACAAGACCATAGCTAAGGTTGGGGGGACTATTTTGAAATTTCATTTTGCCTTAAGAACTGAGTGTGATCATCTACCCTTTTCAGAATCTAACAGAACATTTCAGTGTCTGAGTTTCTAAAACTTTAATTATGTCAAATATGAAATCTGGTTTAAGTTTAATTTGGTATATTCAAAATGCTAGGAAATTATGCAGCATTTGGTAATACTAAATTATAACATGTAGCTATACTGAGAAAATAGTTCCAAAGATGACGAAATTGTATGTTTTGCATAATTAAAATATTTTTAGTGTCGGCATAATTTTCCACTTTTTTCTAAAAGCAAGCTCCTATTTCTAGATGATTTTTATGTCTTTTAACAAAAACCTTTATTTACAGAAGAGGAAGAAGAAACTGAAGATGCTGGATTGGATGATTGGGAAGCTATGGCCAGTGATGAAGAGAGAGAAAAAGGTGAATAGCTCATAAGTACGCATTGATAAATCTAATGGTTATTAGAGGTGTGTGTATTTAAAGGAATAGTCAGTCTTCTGATTATGAAAGCCATATGAACATTTCTGGGAATAAAAACCAGTTTCAGATCTCTCCATTGCCATGGTTCCTAAATCCTTATGTGGATCCTCATTTTATGAATAAATGGTTTTTCAGGGGCTCCTAGGATTTAAAATACATTTTTTCAGAGTGATGTTTTAAATGGGGTTAGGCTATTAAAGCTAGCCTACAAAAAAAGCACTTTAACTTGAAATATGATATAAAGGTGTAATACAAGTGAATAGTACCTAATCAATATGAATAAATAATTTTTCTTTGTTATTACTGTCTGTCCTCTATTACTAAAATCTACTTTCTTTGGTTTTAGTTTGCTGGGGGTTTTTCCTAACTTCTTGAGATGGATATTTGGTTTTTTGGTTTTTCAGGGTTTTTTTTTCCTAATACTTTTTTTTTTTTAATTTTAATTTTAGTTAGTTAACATGCATTGTTATATTAGTTTCAGATGTATGATAGTGATTCAGCAATTCCATATATAACATGGTGCTCCTCAGAACAAGTACACTCCTTAATTCCCATCACCTATTTAACCCATGCCCCCCCCAGGTCCCCCCCTGCCCCAAACCTCTCTTCTCCTCTGGTAACCATCAGTTTGTTCTCTGTAGTTAAAGAGGCTGTTTCTTAGTTTGTCTCTCTCTTCTTTTTGCTCTTTGCTCATTTGTTTCTTAAATTGCATATGAGTGAAATCATATTCGTCTTTCTCTGACACATTTCACTCAGTGTTATACTCTGTAGCTCCATCCATGTCACTGCAAGTGACAAGATTTCATTCTTTTTCATGGCTGAATAAAATTCCATTGTATACATACACATCTTCTCTATCCGTTCATCTGTGGGCACTTGAGCTGCTTCTATATTTTGGTTATTATAAACAATGCTGCCATAGACGTAGGGGTGCGTGTAATCCTTTGAATTAGTATTTTTGTACTTTTTGGGTAAGTACCTGGTAGTGTGATTACTGGATCATAAGGTAGTTCTATTTTTAATTTTTTGAGGATACTCCATACTGTTTTCCACAGTGGCTGCACCAGTTTGCATTCCCAATAGCAGCACAAGAGGGTTCCTTTTTCTCCACATGCTCGCCAATATCTAATACATGTTATTAAAACTAAATTTTTTGTTAAGCATTACTTTACCCAGATTTCACAAGTTCTAATGTCATTTTTAACTTCCATTTTAATATATTTTACCTGATTGATAGAACTGTAGTTCTTAATTTACAAAAAGAGGGATTTTCTAATTATTTTCTTGTTACTTCATTGAGATCAGAGAATATACATGGTTCTATCTTTTGAAATTGTTGAGACTTAATTTACAACCCAGCACATGGTTGATTATTGTGTTTAATATATGATTGGAAGGAATTTATATTCTACAGTAGTTGTGTGCCTTGTTCTCTGTAGCATTAACCCTTAAACAACATGGGTTTAAACTGCAGGATTCTACTTACGTGCAGATTTTTTTTGATACAGTGCTGTAAATATATTTTCCTTAAGGTTTTCTTCATAACATTTTTATTTGGTTTAGTTTATTATAAGAATACAGTATGTAATACACATACAAAATATGTGTCAGTCAACTGTTTATGTTATTACCAAGGCTTATGGTCAATAGTAGGCTGTTAGTTAAATTTTTGAGGAGTCAAAAGTTATACATGGATTTCCAACTGCATGGGGGCATTGACATTCCTAATCCCCATGTTGTTCAAGGGTAAACTGTATTTGGTCAGATTTGCTCATCATTTTGTCCAAGTCTTTTTTATTCTGAGATTTTTTTTTCTGGACTGCCTTTTCTCTCTGTTACTGAGAGTAGTGAGATAAAATCTGCCATGATCGTAGATTGTCTATTTCTCCCTGTGCTCTGTTAGTTTTTTTTGATAAATTTTAGGTAAATACACTCTCATATTTTTTTGATGAATTTGACTCATTGATTTATTATTCTGTTGTGTCTTATTTATATTTTTTATTTCTTTCTGTTTTTGTGGTTTTTTGTTTGTTTTAATTATTTCTAACAATGCTTTTTGCCTTAAAACATACTTTATCTGATGTTGATACAGTGAAATAGCTTTGATTGACATGCTCTTTTTCTATTCTTAACATTTTCTGTCTCCTTGATTAGCACATAGTTGAGATTTTTAAATCCAGTTTGTCAATCTTTATTTTACCTAGACCACTTAGCCCATTACATTTAACCCTTTATGTAATTAGTGAAGAGTATTTGTTATCTTATTTAGTCCTTACTGGTTCTGTTTCTTTTTTTGTCCTTTCTAACCATGCTTGGGATTGTTGTTTTCTTTAAAATTTTATTTATTTATTTATTTGACAGAGAGCAGGAGAGAGCGAGAAAAAGCACAAGCAGGAGGAACAGCAGAGGGAGAGGGAGAAGCAGGCTTCCCATTGAGCAGGGCACTCAATGCAGGGCTCAATCCCAGGACCCTGGGATCATGTCCTGAGCCGTGACTGACTGAGCCACCCAGGCACCCCCCCCCCCTTTTTTTAAATTCTGTATGTTCCTCCTTCCATGAGCGTAGAAGTTGTATGCTTTTCCACTTATTTTTAGTCATTGCTCTAGAGACTTTTAACATGGATCTTTAAACTATTACTGTCTAATGTTACCCTCCTTCCAGACAGTATAAAGACCATAGAATACATGAGCAAATTTATCCACTCCTCAGTTCGTTATTCCCATTTATTTTAATTCTCTTTTTTAATTTTTGGCTTTAAGTTTATTCATATTGTCAGCTCTTTGTTGTATTTCATTTCTTTTTGGATCTCTGATCTTCCATATGAGATCATTTCTTCTTGTCTGAAGAATACCTTTTAGAATTTCCTTTAATATGAACCTGTTAGTGAGGCATTCCATTTCTGCTTTTCTTTTTTTTCATTATATTATGTTAATCACCATACATTACATCATTAGTTTTTGAGGTAGTGTTCCATGATTCATTGCTTGCGTATAATACCCAGTGCTCCATGCAGAACGTGCCCTCTTTAATACCCATCATCAGGAGGAGGGTTCTCTGTGCCTCCTGGATTTTGATGCCTGTTTCCTTCTCCAAATTAGGGAAGTTCTCTGCTGTAATTTGCTCCAGTATACCTTCTGCCCCTTTCTCTCTTTCTTCTTCTGGGATGCCAATTATTTTAATATTGTTTCTTGTTTATGGTATCACTTACCTCCGGAATTCTGCCCTTGTGATCCAGTAGTTGTTCATCTCTTTTTCTCAGCTTCATTATTCTCCATCATTTTGTCTTCTATGTCACTAATTCTCTCTTCTGCCTCATTTATCCTAGCAGTTAGAGTCTCCAGTTTTGATTGCACCTCATTAATAGCTTTTTTGATTTTGACTTGGTTAGATTTTAGTTCTTTTATTTCTCCAGAAAGGGTTTCTGTAGTATCTTCCATGCTTTTTTAAGCCTAGCTAGTATCTTTATAATCGTCATTCTGAACTCTAGTTCTGACATCTTACTAATGTCCGTTTTGATTAGGTCCCTGGCAGCCAGGACTGCCTCTTGTTCTTTTGAGGTGAGTTTTTCTGTCTTGTCATTTTGTCCAGAGGAGAACAGATGAATGAGAGAACAAAATGCTAACAGGGTAACAACGATCCCAGAAAAATATACACTAAGCCAATCAGAAGATTGGGGGAAAAGAAAGGGAAAGAAAAAGAAAAAAAAAAGAATATGTTGAAATATGATCAGGCTGGTGAATAGATCAAGTGCCACACACTAGATTTGGGGCATATTTTGGTCTGTTAGAAGAAACTACCACCCAAAATTTTAAAGAAAGAAAAACATATATATGTACAAAAATAAGGGTAAATACAATGAAGGGATGGAATATGAGTGTAAAGATGAAAATTATAAACAATTTTATAAAAGGATTTGATAAGTTGGTTGAAAAAAGAAAGAAGAGAGGGCGCCTGGGTGGCTCAGTTGGTTAAGCAACTGCCTTTGGCTCAGGTCATGATCCCGGAGTCCCATATCGGGCTCCCAGCTCAGCGGGGAGTCTGCTTTTCCCTCTGACCCTCTGTCCTCTCATGCTCTCTCTCACTCTCTCCCAAATAAATAAAATCTTTAAAAAAAAGGGAGAGAATGTGATCAGGCAGGAGACTAGAAAGCCATACACTAGAGATTTAGGGTATATTTTGGTCTCTTAGAAGAAACATACTGTATCCCAAAATTTTAAAGAGAGAACAACTTATATATATATACAAAAAATAAGGGTAACTACAATGAAGGGATAGAATATGACTCTATAAAGGTTTAAAAAAAAAAAGGGATTGATAAGATGTTGGTTGAAAAGGGAAAAAGAAAAATTCAAAAAAAAATAGAGAAAAAAGAAAAATAAAAAATTAACTTTGAAAGACTAGTGTATCATGGGAAAAAAAGCCATCAGTTCTATGTGCTGTATTTCCCTAGGGCTGGAGTTCTGCTGTTCTCATTGATCGGTGAACTTGGTCTTGGCTGGCTGTTCTTGCTGATCTTCTGGGGGAGGGTCCTCTTGCAATGGTTCTCAAATGTCTTTGCTGGAGGCGGAACTGCTCCATCCTTGCCAGGGGCTGGGCTAAGTAATCGGCTTGGGTTTGCTCTTGGGAGCTTTTGTTCCCTGAAAGCTTTCTGTACAGCTTTGGAGGATGAGAGTGAAAATGGGAGACTCCCAATCTCTGCCCTGGAGGACCCAAGAGCTCGGGCCCCACTCCCCATTGTGCCCCCAGAGAAAAGCAGTCAGTCACTCCTGTCTCCCTGGTCTCCAGCTGCACTCTGTGCTCACCCGGCCTGTGACCGAGCATTTCTGTCTCTGGCCCCTGACCCCGTGTGGAGTCTCCAAACCCAGTAGATCCCTGCGGTGCTCTCCCATGCCGCTCCTCCCAGGGGAGGAACGGGAGTCTCCCCGATCTGTCGCTTGTTGGGTCCCTGCTGGAGAAGCAGTGGCCTGGCTGTGCCACGGATCATGGTTTATGGCAACCCCAGCTGAGAGCCCACTCCTCGACTCTGTCTCTGCAGCTGGCTTTCCCGCTCCGATACCTGGGAGCTCTGCCACACTCAGGCACCCCCGGCCTTTCTGTGACCCCGAGGGGCCTGAGACCACACTGTCCCACGAGGGTTCCACCCCCTGCTTAGCCACTGGAGCAACGTCCCTCAGCGGAGCAGACTTCTAAAAGGTCCAATTTAGTGCTCTCCTGCTCTATCACTTGCCAGAAGTGGCTGATGGAGGCCCCCTCCCCCGCCATCTGTCTTCCCATATATCACCTTGGATTCACTTCTCCGCACATTCTGCCTTCTAGAAAGTAGTCACTTTTCTGTTCAGAGAGTTGCTGCTATTCTTTTCTTCTATCTCCTGTTGAGTTCGTAGGTGTTAAGAATGGTTTGATCCCTGTCTAGCTGAATTCCTGGGACCAGACAAAATTTAGGTCTCCTACTCCTCCATCGTCTTGTTCCTCCTCCTCTTTGCTGAAATTCTATTTAACGTTTTGAAGATATTATTCCCTTGCGTTAGCTTTCATTGTTCCTGTTGAGAAGTCATATATGAACCTAAAGTTTTCATGTGCCTTTGGTTTTCAGCAGTTTTAGTATGATGTGGCCAGGGTCAATTTTCTTTTATTAATTCTGCCTATAGAGTTTTATCAATGCATGGTTTTATGTTTTTATCAATTTTGCAGTGTTATGAGCCGTTATTTTCCTCAGGGATTCTAGTTATGCCTATGATAGGCCTTCTTACTATATCAGTGTATCATTTCTTTTCGTGCTTTCCACCTAATTGAGTCTCCATGGTTCATTCTAGAGTGTTTCTTATCTGTCTTCTGGTTTACTAGTTTTCAGCTGTTTCTGCTCCCCTGTTAAACCCATTTTTTGGGTTCTTAGTTTTGTTTCCAGTATTTTCTAGTTTTAGATACTCCATTTAACTACTTTTTATATGTTTTTACTTTCTAAACTTTTTAATCTTTTGCTTCCTAGATGTTAGAAACATAGTCATTTTTTAAATTTTTTAATAGACTATTTATTTTAGGGAGTGTAAGGGGGGAGGGGCAGAGAGAGGGACTCTCAAGCAGACTCCCCCTGAGCACAGAGTCCAACTCAGGGCTCAATCTCATAACCCTGAGATCATGACCTGAGCCAAACCAATTGTTGGATGTTCAACCGACTGAGCCCCACAGGCATCCCTCGTTTTGGGGCTTACTGGCTTCCATCATGTACATAATTTTCCCATGTGGCTTGTTATTTTCATAAATTGTGCTGGATATTATACTTGTAAAACGTAGGCATCTGCCTTTGGCTCAGGTCATGATCCCAGGGTCCTGGGATCGAGTCCCGCATTGGGCTCTCTGCTCCGCAGGAAGCCTGCTTCTCCCTCTCCCACTCCCTCTGCTTGTGTTCCCTCTCTCACTATGTCTCTGTCAAATAAATAAATAAAATCTTTAAAAAAAAAAACACTGTAGGAATAATTTGACATCAGGGATGGTGTTTTTCTTTCTCCAGGGAGAATTTATGTGTACATCCACCAGGAGTCTGAAAGAACTAGCAATATTGAATCATCTTATTCTAGATTTAGAATTGATAGAATCTGGAAGTGATTGGCCAGTAATGGGGAGGTCCTGTTTATTTCCTATTCATTCTAACTGCTAGTGTTCAGTTCTTCGGGATTTCATTCCACAATAAGAATATTACCCAATGTCTGTCCACCTTGCCCCCTTGATGAGTCTTTAATAGACCCACTGCCTGGACCCCTAAGCACTGCTTAACCTTTAAGGTGCCTCCTCCAGCATCAACAAATGGCCATTGCTTCTCAGCCTTTTGGCTGAGATCAAGTGCAGAATTGGCAAATGACCACAACAGAAAGAAATTTTAAGTGTTGTGTTCCCCTCCCTTGATTCTTGTTCTTATAGCCTGAAAATATACCATTTTCACATAATAAGTTTTTACTGTTAAATGGCAATCTTCATTGTAGCAAATATGTGACCAACACTTTGCATTTATAATGCATGAAAACAATTTAGCATTCATGATGTTTTATAATGTTACTGCCATACTTCATGCACCCTTAGTAGTATTTTCCCTTTAAGGTCTCTATAAAGTTGATGGAAATCTCCGTTTTTAACTTTCAAATCTCTTTTTCCTGAAAGAAGAAAACACAGTGCATATAGAAGTAAAAGAAAATCCTGAGGAGGAGGAGGAGGAGGAGGAAGAAGAGAGTGAAGAAGATGAGAGTGAAGAGGAGGAGGAAGAGGAAGGAGAGAGTGAAGGCAGTGAAGGTGATGAAGAAGATGAAAAGGTGTCCGATGAGAAGGATGCAGGGAAAATGTTAGATAAAAAACCAAGTAAAGAAATGAGTTCAGAATCTGAATACGACTCTGATGATGATCGAACTAAAGAAGAAAGGGCTTATGACAAAGCCAAACGGAGGATTGAGGTATTTATTTTCCCCTTTCTCTCCTTTCCTCCCAACTTCTCATCTGGGATCATTAGAACTGTTTGAGCTAGGGGCACCTGGGTGGCTCAGTCGGTTAAGCGGCTGCCTTCGGCTCAGGCCATGATCCCAGGTCCTGGGATCGAGCTCAGTGTCGGGCTCTCTGCTTAGCAGGGAGCCTGCTTCTCCCTCTCCCACTCCCCCTGCTTGTGCTCTCTCTCTCACTATATCTCTCTCTGTGTCAAATAAAATAAAATCTTAAAAAAAAAAAAAAACTGAGCGAAAGACAGTGTGGTACTGGCATAAGAACAGATAATACAGATGATGAAACAGAACTGAAAGTCCAAAAATTCTTATATTTCTGACCTACTGATTTTTCAAAGATGCCAAAGCAGTTCAGTGGGAAAAGGATAGCTTTTTCAACCAATGATGCTAGTTAAATTAATAAAAAATGAGTTTAGTCTCTGACCCCAAATCATATATAAAAGTTATCTTAAAACAGATCAGAGATAGAGCTAAAGATAAAAGAAACTAAAGGTATAAATTTAGGGGGGAAGAAAAAACAGGACAAAGTATTCATGACCTTCGGTTAGACATTGGGTCTTTGACATTGATCTAGCCTAAGGACCTTACTCCCTCACCTAAGTCAGAATGGTATACTGCTTTATTGTGTTTGTTTGTTTGTTTTCTCCAAACTTTGATGTGCTCTTTAAATGATTATTTAAGAGTATGCAGAGATAGGGCGCCTGGGTGGCTCAGTTGGTTAAGCAACTGCCTTCGGCTCAGGTCATGATCCTGGAGTCCCGGGATCGAGTCCCATGTCGGGCTCCCTGCTCTGTGGGGAGTCTGCTTCTCCCTCTGACCCTCTTCCCTCTCGTGCTCTCTATCTCTCATTCTCTCTCTCAAATAAATAAATAAAATCTTTAAAAAAAAAAAGAGTATGCAGAGATACTCTGAGCATATACCCTTGTAGTCATAAAGGGTTAAACTGGTGTTTGCCTTGTGTATTTTAGGTTAGTCACTGTGAGGCATCTGATGACTCTAGTTATTGAAATCTGGTGGGGTAATGAGGCATCTATTTTAAAGATTTTCTTTCATTTCTTTTTTACAGAGAGAGATAGCAAGAGAGGGAACACAAGCAGGGGGCAGTGGGAGAGGGAGAAGCAGGCTCCCCGCTGAGCAGGGAGCCCAACGCAGGGCTTGGTCCCAGGACCCTGGGATCATGACCCGAGCCGAAGGCAGATGCTTAAACAACTGAGCCACCCAGGCGCCCCTGAGGCATCTTTCTATTTAGCAAAGTGTACATACCTAGCATGCTTACTATATTTTTCCTACTTAATGCAGTAGACTTAAGAGTTTTCTTTAATTATGTCAGCTTAGTATAAATAATATACTAAAAACTGGTTTGCTTAAGGATGTTAAAGTATTTCAAAGCTAAAAACGATTTTAGCTTTCCTTTTTTAAAAAATATTTTCATTTATAATTCTAATTTTCAGTTTTTTTATTTTTTTTAAATAACCTATGTATCAATGTTTGCCTAATCGTTCTGTAACATCTATTAAAGGGATACATTTTCTGAATTTCTAAAGGACTAAGAAAATCTATTGTTGTAAGTTGGGATTTCTCACCCCTGCCACTATTGATATCTTTGGGCCATATAATTATGTTGTGGGACAGTCTTCTTCATTTAGGATGTTAAGCAGTATCCCTGCCCTCCACCCACTAAGATACCAGTGGCATTCCCCTCCCTTCTTCTCTGCTGTAAATGCTGCTTCCCACAGCGCCTAATCAAGCCAACTCCCTTACTCTCTACCCATGTGTGATATGTTTGAAGATTTAAAAACAATGGGTATTGGTGCACCTGGGTGGCTCAATCTTTGAGCATCTGCCTTCGGCTCAGGTCATGATCCCAGGATCCTGGGATCGAGCCCCGCATCGGGCTCCCTGCTCAGCAGGAAACCTGCTTTTCCCTCCCCCAACTCCCCCTACTGTATCCTGCTCTCACTATCTCTCTCTGTCAAATAAATAAAGTATTTATAAAAAAAAATAAAAACAATGGATATAACGCAGAAAGAAGTTTCCCCATTATCTCACTTACCAGATTTGTGTATAGTTCTGTACATGAGCTTCAAGTTTTTAAAAATGTTTAATTAAAACTAAGATAATAAATTTTGTAGATACATATTTTAAGGATTTTATTTATTTGTTAGAGAAGGGAGAGCACAAGCACACAGGGAGAGGCAGGCAGAGGGAGAAGGAGGCTCCCCGCTGAGCAAGGAGCCCAATGGGGGTCTCGATCCCAGGACCCTGGGATCATGACCTGAGCTGAAGGCAGACGCTTAACTGACTGAGCCCACCCGCGCTTCCCAGTATTTTCTTTTTTTCCACATAACAGTATGCTCTGGACCTCTTCACCCAGCAAATTTTTAAGCAGCTTTGTTGGGATATAATTTAGATACTAATGAATTGATGCGTTCTAAGTGTACAATTCAGTGATATTTTGTAAGTTTGTAGAGTTGTGCATCTGTTATCACAACTCAACTTTAAAATATTTTCATCACCTCAGAAAGATTTCTTGTACCAATTTGCAGTCATTCCCTGTTCCTAGCCCCACATATACAACAGTTCCCACCCCCACTCTGCCAGTCCCCCCATCCACAGTTCTACTTTCCATGGAAGCTGATGATCCTCCTTTTCTTGCATTGTCAGATGGTCAGTTGTAGCCTAACACTATATTATTCACTAACTTCATCTCATTACATAGGCATTTTATAATCTCACATCATCACAAGAAGAATGGTGAGTACAGTACAATAAGCTACTTTGAGTGAGATCACATTCACATAACTTTTTTTTTTTTAAAGATTTTATTTATTTGACAGAGAGAGACACAGAGAGGGAACACAAGCAGGGGGAGTGGGAGAGGGAGAAGCAGGCTTCCCACTGGGCAGGGAGCCCGATGCAGGGCTCAATCCCAGGACCCTGGGATCATGACCTGAGTCAAAGGCAGATGCTTAATGACCGAGCCACCCTGGCACCCCTCACATAACTTTTCTGCAGTATATTCTTATCATTGTTCTTTTTTATTACTAGTTATTGTTAATCTCTCACTGTGCCTAATTTTTTTTTTTTTTTTAGGAGGGTGCGGCAGAAGGAGAGGGAGAGAGAGAATCTTAAGCAGGTTACGCCCGGCACAGAGCCCAGTGCAGGGCTTGATCTCACAACCCTGAGATCATGATCTGAACTGAAATCAAGAGTCGGATGCTTAACCGACTGAGCCACCCAGGCACCCCTAAATTTATTTTAGATATGTATAGGAGAAAGCATAGTATATGTAGCATTTTGTACTATCTCCATTTTCAGGCCTCCACTGAGGGTCTTGGAATGTATCAACCCCTGGATAAGGAGGGGACTGCTATAAATTTCAATCATATAATATGTGGTCTTTTATGTCTAGCTTATTTCACTTACTCTGCTTGTAGCTGCTTGTAGCTGTATCAGAATTTTGTTCATTTTTATTGCCAAATAGTTTTGTATAAGTATACCATATTCTATTATCTAATCACTAATTAGAGGATATTTGAGTTGTTTCCAGTTTTTGGCTATTGTAAATGGTACTACTATATACATTTGCATATAATCCTTTGTATGGAAATGTGTTTTCGTTTTTGTTTCGGATATATTCCTTTTTTTTTTTTTTTAAAGATTTTTATTTATTTACTTGAGAGAGAGAATGAGAGAGAGAGAGCATGAGAGGGGAGAGGGTCAGAGGGAGAAGCGGACTCCCCGCCGAGCAGGGAGCCCGATGCGGGACTCGATCCCGGGACTCCAGGATCATGACCTGAGCCGAAGGCAGTTGCTTAACCAACTGAGCCACACAGGTGCCCCTCGGATATATTCCTAAGAGTGAGATTGCTGGATCATATGGTAAATTTGTTTTTTTCAGAAAGTGCTAAACTATGTTCCAGAGTGGCTGCACAATTATAGATTCCCACCAGTTGAAGGTTCTAGTAGTTTCTCTGCATCTTCACTAATACTTATCAACATCTGTCTTTTCAATTATAGTCATTCTAGTGGATATGAAATAGTATATCTTATTGTGATTTTGATTTGCATTTCTGTGATGTTGAGTATTAATGTGCTTCTTGGCCATTCTTGAATCTTCATTGGTAAAACATCTATTCAAATTTTTGTCCATTTTTAAATTTTGTAATTTGTCTTTTTATTGAGTTTTAAGAGTTCTTTTCATTTTTTTAAGTTTCTTTTGAAGTGAATGAGTTTTTAATTTTAACATCCATTTTATCAAAACTTGCTTTTATAGAGCATGCTTCTAGTGTTGTATTAAAGAAATCATTGACCCAAGGTCATGAATATTTCGTCCTAATTTTTTTTCTAAATTTCTGCCTTTAATTTCCTGTATCTTTAGCTCTATCTCTGATCTGATCTCAGACTTTCAGTTCTGTTTCATCATCTTTATTATCTGTTCTTATGCCAGTACCACACTGTCTTCATTACTATAGCTTTATACTACGTTTTGAGGTAGGCAAATATAAATTCTACAATGTTGTTATTCTTTTTCAAGTTTGTTTTGGCTATTCTCGGTCACTTGCTTTTCCATATAAATTTTATGGTCACCTTGTCAATTTCTGCAAAAAACTTGCTCAGATTTAGATGGAGATTATGTTGAATCTGTAGATCAACTTTAGGGAGAATTGTCTATTTTAATAATATTGAATCTTCCAATCTATGGAAATAGGCTGATTCTCCATTCATTTGGATCTTCTACAGTTTCTTCCAGTAGTGTCTCATAGTTTTCAGTTTAAGATTTGTAATTCTTTTGTTAAATTTACTAGGTATTTTATTGTTTTGATGCTATTGAAAATGGGTTCACAATTTTTAAATATTTTTTCATTTCTAGTATAAAGAAATACAGTTGAGTTTTATAGATCTCATATCCTTTAACTATATTGAAATATTTTTTATAGATTCCCTTAGAATTTCTTATAATCAGTGTTATGTCCTCTGTCAAAGACAGTTTTAATTCTTATTTTCCAATCTCATTGTTGCTTATTTCTTTTTTTTTTTTTTTGCCTGATTTCCCTGGCTAGAACAGTACATTACTGAATAGAAGTGGTAAGACAGCATATAGATATGAGATCTATAAAACTTGCCTTGTTTTCAGTCTTTGTGGGGAAAGCATTCAGATGTTCACCGTTAACTGTGGTGTTAATCAGTTTCAGTTTGTTGAAAGTTCATATCATGAATGGAAATGGGTGCCTTTTCTAGGTGTATTGAGATTCTTTTTTCTTTTTTGTATTAATGTATGATGTAGTGGTATTCAAATGTTAAGCCCAACCTTGCATTTCTAGAATAAATCCAGTTGATCCTGGCATAATCCTCTTTATATGTTACTAGATTTGGTTTGTAATACTTTGTTGAAGTTTTTGTGATCTATACCCATGAGGATATTGATCAGTAACTTTCTTTTGTTTTGTTTGTCTGGCTTTGGTGTCAGTTTAAAATTAGCTTCCTAGGATTAGTCATGAAGTGTTCCTTCCTCTTTTTTTCTGCAAGAGGTTGTGAAAGATTGGTTTTCCTGTTTTAAGTGTTTGGCAAAATTAACTAACAAAGCTTTTGTCTTTTGAATACTTATAAATTTCTAATACAGTTTCTTAACTTGTTATATTGTTATCTCTTTGTCATACTTTCTTTTTCATCTTGAGTCATTCTCAGTAATTTTTGTCTTTCTAACCTATTGTGTTTCATCTAAGTTGTGAGCATAAAGTTCATGGTATCTTTTATTTTATTTTATTATTTTTTTATTATGTTAATCACCATACAGTACATCATTAGTTTTTGATGTAGTGTTCCACAATTCATTGTTTGCGTATAACACCCAGTGCTCCATGCAGAACGTGCCCTCCTTAATACCCATCACCAGGCTAACCCATCCCCTATCCTCCCCTCGAAAACCCTCAGTTTTGTTTCTCAGAGTTATAGGATCATTTTATAATCCTTTACATCTCTGTAAGGTTAGTAGTGGTGTCGCTTCTTTTGATTCTAATTTTGGTGATCTGTGGCTCCTTTTTTTTTTTCCCCTTGGTCAAACTAGTGAAAGGTTTTCTATCTTTTTGATCTCCTCAGACTGAGTGCCTTAAACAATAGAGATTTATTTTCTGATAGCTATTGAGGCTAAAAGTTCAAGATGAAAGCGTCAGCAGGGTTGTTTCCTGGTGAGAGCTCTCTTCTTGGTGGCAGATGGCTGCCTTCTCCCTGAGTCTTCATATGGCCTTTACTCTATGCATGCCCAGAGAGAGATTTTTCTTATTTCTCCTCTTATAAGGACATCTGTCCTATTGGATTAGGGCCCTACCCATTTAACTTTAATTACTTCCTCAAAGGCCCTATCTCCAAATACATTCACATTGGGAGTTAGGGATTCAGTGTATGAATTTGGGAGAGATAAAATCAAGTCCATAACAAATTTCATGGTTCCAAAACCTTGCTATATATAATTTTCTAAAATCCATACCAGACATCCTCGGTAAGAATCTCCATCGTGGATAGGGGTATCTAAGCGATGCTTTGCAACCAGATAGTTTTCAGCCCTGGGAATGAGGAAATATTCATTAAGAAATCCCCAGCTACAGATGATTAAGTGGTTACTAATTTTTGCTGTCACAGACAATACTGCAGTGAACGAACAGTGTTGTACACATGCATTTCTCTATGCTCGTGTCATTGCTTCAGGACAAATACTTACAGGTAGAATTTCTGAGTTAAAGTCTATACTGCATTGCCCTCCAGAAAATTTTAATGCTACACCAAGTGTGAGAGAAAAAGGCAATTTTCAACCATAATCAAATCCTAGCTAAGGTTGTGATGTTTGCATTTGAGTCATAGAATATAAAGGTCTTGTTAGTAAATACTCAAATCTGACTTTTGACCTTCCAAATGTTTTTTCATTCCATTTTTTGTAGAAAGATCCAGTGTCTAGTGGTAGAAATGAAAGTAAAGAATTTTTACAAAAATGGTTTTTAGATGGACGATGTTTTGTAAATTACTTCAGAATTTTGATGAAAGTCTTATCTCATTTGAATGCCAGCTTTACTGTACTTGAAAAGTTGGCATTTCAAATTGCTGCTGGCATGTGTGTTTTTGTTTGGTTCTTAGAAAGTTGAAGTGTCTAGATAAATGCTACAAGAGAAATGCATTGTGATGCAAGGACATGCTTCTCATGCCTAATGAGTGGTATCTTAAGGTAGGAAATGTCCTTGGACATCTTAGGCCGGGGATTAAATAAACCGTCTCTCAATTGAAAGGTTTTACAGTGTTTATACAATGGATAAAGTTTAAAAATAATTGCTCTAAAATATTTTACAGTTTTGGGACGCCTGGGTGGCTCAGTTGGTTAAGTGCCTGCCTTCAGCTCGGGTCATGATCCCAGGGTCCAGGAATCAAGTCCCACATCAGGCTCCCTGCTCAGTGGGGAGCCTGCTTCTCCCTCTGCCTGCTCTGCCTGCCATTCACCCCTGCTTGTGCACTCGCGGGCACTCTCTCTTTCTCAAATAAATAAGTAAAATCTTAAAAAAAAAATTTATAGTTTTGAAGTTCTAATGAAATTGTTTGAATGCAAGAATATATCTCCTTTTATAAAAACCCTCACATAAACTAGGGGATGTACTGTATATGTACTGAATGGAATACAAGATCACTTTCTTATATTCTTTTAAATAACCAATGTACAAAAGTGCTCAGAAAGTTGAAGCCAAAACTTCACACTATTTTTACTCATATTTAACATTGTTGTCCTGAAATTTAACAGGTTTCTCTTTGTTCAGAGGTACTGTAATGGGAATTAGATTGTAAAGGTTCTGTTGTAAAATGCAATTATGTATAGTTAAATTAACAAAAAACTTGGATGATGGTTGTGGCATTCTCTTGCCAGGGCAACATAATTTAAAGAACAATAATGATAGGGTTTGAAATAATAATTTGTGATTTTTTTTTTTTATTCCTAGAAACGGCGACTTGAACATAGTAAAAATGTAAATACAGAAAAGCTAAGAGCTCCTGTTATTTGTGTACTTGGACATGTGGACACAGGGAAGACAAAAATTCTAGATAAAGTAAGAAAATATTGTTAGCATATAACTTTTTAAGTAAGTGAATGGTACCTTATAAAAAGCTAATAGAAACCAAAGCACAGATAGGCAGTTCTGTTACATTAAATAGGTTGCTACTTTCTTATTGCTTTTGTTTCTTTTTATATTTCAAAATACAAATCTGAATCTGCTGTCTCATCCCAGCTTCGTCACACACATGTACAAGATGGTGAAGCAGGTGGCATTACGCAACAAATTGGGGCCACCAATGTTCCCCTGGAAGCCATTAATGAACAGACTAAGATGATTAAAAATGTAAGTACGCTGTATTTGGTGTGTTTTAATCTCTAACAGAAATTAAGGTACAAATTTCAGATACAGAAAAAAAGAATAGTATAAAGATCCATATGCTCACTATTCATAATTAACACTTGTGCCATTTTGTTCAATTTTACTTGAGATTTTTTTTTTTAAAGAAAACATTAGATGTTATAGGAGCCCTCATTTTTCATTTCCTTTCCTCTTGCTCCCAAAGGCAAATGCTATTTTGAAGTTATATTGTTCCCCTGCATGTTTTAACACTTTTCCTGTAGATTTCCATGTTGAAAAACTGTTTCCTCCCCCACCCTCTTTTCCTTCTATCACATTGTGATTATATTTTCTTTATCTCCCTAATATTTTCTATGTTGGAGATACTCAGTTTATTCAAAATAAATAAAGAAAGTCACATGACATTAAGGTAAAGCTTAATGAATCATTATAAAACAAATACTTTTGTGTCACCTGTGTTAGGAGATAGAACCTTGGCCCTTACCTCAAGAAGACCTCTGTTAGGTCCCTTTCCAATCGAAATACTCTTCCAGTCACAAGGAACTTTTAAAGTAATCTCTACCTTTTAATGTGTTAGAGGTTGCAAAATGTTGTTATTTCAAGCCCTTTATCCATGTTAATGAACAGTGGTTTGGTTTTGTTTTACTATAAACTCATGAATTAACATATTTACTGTGTTTTAATTCATTTATTCTTGTGGTGATATAGTCTCATTTTTGTCCAGTCATTGACTCCTGAGTCTTTTTGATTCAGTTTTAGTAGTCTTTGGTTGCATCCTTGAGTCTGATGTAGCAGGATGTTTAGGCTCATCTTATACATATGGTGCTCCAGTCTTGGAACTGAACCTTGTAAAAATTCCGTAGTTCCATTATCACAGAGCAGGTAAAAAAGGTAAATTTGGAACTAAGGAGTAACAAAACTGATAACTGACACACAGAGCACAAATTATTATACGCTAGTATCTCCTTTTATTCTTTCTTTGGCCTTAGTTCTCTATATAGAAAGGGTCTATGAGTTTGTCTCCAATTGGTGGTGGTGGTGGGAGGGGGGGTTGTTTGGTTGAGATTGTGTTTTACGAATCTTGTTTTCTGGTAGATTCCTAAGGAAGGAATAAGGGGAGTAATACTCTGTGTTTTTGAATATTGCATACCTACTTTGTGGCCTTCACCCTGGAAAGTTAGTTGGCTACATATAAAATCCTTGATTCACCTTTTCTTTCCTTAAATATCTTAAAGGTTACTTGCGTTTCTTCTCACATAAAATATTGCCTTTCAGGTTTGATCATAAGCTGGTTTTCATCCTTTTATAAGTAATGTGGCCTAATTTTGCATTTTGGGGTTGATTCTTCTGGGCCAGTTTTCCAGTTATGTGGAAATTTTCCAGTTCTTTTTCAGTATGTAATTTAAAATCTTTATTTTAGGACAGTTTTCTTAAATTACAGTTTTTCAAATTCATAATTTAAAATTTATCTTGGTTGTAATTTATCTGATATTTCTATGTGTTAGTCATTGGGGATTTATAATAGCTAATTCTGCCAGTTGCCAGAGCTTGAAATCTGGTGTTACTTTAGAACACAGTTAAAGAGCATGATTTTTATTAGGTCTGTATTAAAGTTCTCGGGATAACTTTTATATGACAATTATAATTGCTTGTATTCCAGACACTGAAGTGGAAATAATTATGGTGCTCAGTGACTATTGATTTAAGATCACCAGAATGCAACTATGAGATGTTTTACATTTGAATCATTTTGACCTAGATCAGGAGATAAGATTTTTTGAAAAATCACTTGAAGATTGACAGTATAGATAAGCAAGTAAAAAAAATCATGTATGTGAGAGATTTGTTGGTCAATGCCACTATTTAGGGTAAAAGGGAATGTCCATATCAGGCATGTTGTAATTTTTTTCCATTCATTAAAGAACTTTTGTCCAGAAAGTCAAGTGTTTATGATGTTATTTAAATACAGCAGTCTTTTCTTTAATATTTTAGGTTGGTGTAGTAAATTTTCTTTAAAACACACTTTAGGATATTTTTTCAAAGTTTAGAATTGCTTTAAAGTTGGACTAGATACATTTTTCAAGTTGTCAGAACCTCTTCTTGCATGTTACCTTTTTATAGATAATCACTCTCAGACGACTTGTCATTTGTTACTTATTGATAATCTGCTCAGAATTAGAGTACACCATGTTTTATGACCTTAACAAAGAGAATATTTTCTCATTTCATTCCCCCTGCAAACTCCTTTGGATTAATGAGAATATTGACTATTTTGCTTTGCTGGTTGATTCACTGACTGTCGTAAAACCATTTATTTAGAAAGGAAAGTGATGTTTTTAAGTTTTCATGGCTGAATAACAGTTTTTATAAAGAAACTTCAATTATTTTGACTTTCTTAAGCTCTCTACTTTTCCCCACCTTTTCTAGTTTGATAGAGAGAACGTACGAATTCCAGGCATGCTCATTATTGATACTCCTGGGCATGAGTCTTTCAGGTAAGAGCAACTTGCGTTATTTGGCATCAAACAAACTACTAGAAACCATTAAATCTAAAAGTTCAGTGAGTGGGAAAGTCTGATTAGGCAACACTGAGGTAGTATTTTAAGATCTGTAGTCCCTGTAGCTACCGATCATCTGTGCCTACTGAATAAGTAGTAATTTATATGGATACTTGATTTTTGTTTTTGTTTTTTTAAAGATTTTATTTGACAGAGACAGCAAGAGAGGGAACACAGTAAGGGGGAGTGGGAGAGGGAGAAGCAGGACCCCCGTTGGGCAGCCCAACGTGGGGCTTGATCCTAGGACCCTGGGATCATGACCTGAGCCGAAAGCAGACGCTTAATGACTGAGCCACCCAGGCGCCCCAAGAATACCTGTTTTTTATAGAGATCTTTCGTACTTTGAAAGACCAAATCCTAATACATACTTGGTCTATCTCCTGTGAAACCCATTATACATGGAATTTATCCTGTTGCCTCTTAGCAGTATTCCTTAGTGCAAAAAACTTGGCCAATACAATTTGCAGAAATACTGGAGTAACTTCTGGAACTAACTTATTCCAGCTGATGTGAGTTCACTATGTCAGATAAGCATTTGGCAAGTTAAGGGCTAATGGCACTTAAATTTTTAATGCATGTGCTTCATTTTGTTTTTTTCGTTGAGGTTTTACAAAGAAACATTTGTTTCTTTAAAAGAGTAATTTCAAGATTTCTCTTTATGCATCTTTTCCCTCTTTTCAACAGTAATCTGAGAAACAGAGGAAGCTCTCTTTGTGATATTGCCATTTTAGTCGTTGATATTATGCATGGTTTGGAGCCCCAGACAATTGAATCTCTTAACCTTCTGAAATCTAAAAAATGTCCCTTCATTGTTGCACTCAATAAGGTAAGCTCCCCTGAAGAATTAATGTGAAAACATGCTTCTTAAATTTTTGTGATTAAACACATGTCCTAGTATAACTTTGATATAAAAATATGTATTTATGCTAAGTGTATTTTGACAAATTTATATACACATATAACCACCACCATCAGAATATAAACCATCTCCATATTCCCAGAATGCTCACTCATGTTCTTTTACAGTAAGCCTACCCCCTTTTTCAACCCCAAACACTGACCTATCACTATAGACTAGTTTTGTTTGTTTTATAATTTCACATTAATGGAATTATACAGTGTGTAATCTTTTGAATCTGGCATTTTCCACTCTTATTATTTTACATTTATCCATGTTGTTGCATATACCACTGATTGTTCCTTTTCGTTGATAAGTGATATTTCGTTATCTGATTAGTACCATACTTCATCCATTTACACACTGAATAATAGTTGGATTGATTCCACTTTAAGTTATTAAGAAAACAGCTGTCAACATTCTCACACATGTTTGGGTTGAAATTTCTTTTGATTTACTTTGAATAAATATTTAAAAAGAAAATTGCTGGGTCAAGTTGTATGTATATGTTCCACTTAATGAGAAAGTGGCATTTTCCCAAAGAGTTTGTACCATTTTATATTTTAAGATTTCAATTCTGCACATTCTTGCCAATGTTTGTTCTACTTACAGCCATTGTAATAAGTGTGTAATGCTAAATTATTGTGGTTTAATTTGTATTTCTGTGATGACTAATGGCATCAAAAATCTTTTCATATATTTATTTGCCGTCTCTCTGTGAAGTAACTATTTTAAAATCTTTGCTCATGTTTTATTGGATTATTGTCTTACTATTGAATTTTAAGAGTTCTTTATTGTTGATTGAAGTCCTTTGTTTATGTGTATTGCGGGTATGTTCTTTTAGTCAATGACTTGGTTTTTCATTTTCTTGATGTGTTTTGAAGAGCAGAAATTTCTAATTTTGTTGAAGTCTGATGTATCAGAAAAAAAAATTTTTTTTTTTTAACGATTTGACTTATTTATTTGACAGAGACACAGCAAGAGAGGGAACACAAGCAGGGGGAGTGGGAGCAGGGAGCCTGATGTGGGGCTCAATCCCAGGACCCTAGGATCATGACCTGAGCTGAAGGCAGACGCTTAACAACTGAGCCACTCAGGCGCCCTGAGAAATTTTTTTTTATAATTTATGTTTCTTATGTTCTCTATAAGTAGTCTTTAACCATTTTCATAATTTTAACATTTAGATCTCTGGTATTTTTAGTTAATTTTTGTGCATAGTATAAAGATCAAGGTTCACTTTTTTCCAAAAATCTGGTTCAAAACCTTTTGTTGAAAAGATTATACTTACTTTATTGATTTCTTTTTTATAATGCTGTACAGTTGACACAATGTTACATTAGTTTTAGGTGCACAACATAGTGATTGAACTATACACATTATGCTGTGTTCACAAATGTAGCTATCATCTGTTGTATCCAGTGCAGTACGCTGTACCTTCTACTTTGGTGATTTATACATTCTATAACTGGAATCCTACACGTCCTACTCCCCTTCACACGTTTCATCCATGCCCCATGCCGCCCCCCCCCCCCGCCTCTGATAACCACTTTGTTCTGTTTATGGGTCTGTTTCTACTTGTTTGCTTGTTTTTGCTTTATTTTGTTTTTTTATTTTGGATTCCACATGTTGGTGAAATCATATAGTATTTGTCTTTCTCTGTCAGGCTTATTTCACTTAGCATAATATCCTCTGGGTCTGTCCACGTTGTAAATGACAGGATCTCATTCATTTTTATGACTAATACTCCGGTGTCTGTCTGTCTGTGTATGTATGTGTACAGACCACGTCTTTATCCATTGAACTATCAGTGATCACTTAGGTTGCTTTCATATCTTGGCTATTGTAAATAATGATGCAGTAAACATAGGTGTGCATATCTCTCTTTGAATTAGTGTTTTTGCTTGCTTTAGGTAAATACCCAGTAGTGGGATTACTGGATCATAATGGTATTTCTGTTTTTAGTTTTTTGAGGAATCTCCATACTGTTTTCCACATTGATTGGTTGTACCAATTTACAGTGTTCCCTTTTCTACACATCCTCAGCAGCACTTGTTTTTTATTGTCTTTTTAATACTAGCCACTCTGACTCTGTCATAAGGTGATATTTCACTATGGTTTTGTTTCCCTGATGATTTGTGATGTTGAGCATCTTTTCATGTGTCTGTTGGCCATCATCTCTTTGGCTTCTTTGGAAAAATGTCTATTTAGTTTCTATGCCCATTGTTTTATTTATAATTTGTGTTTTGGCATGTTGTGTTGTGTATGTTCTTTATATATGTTTGACATTAACTCTTTATTGGATATATCCTTTGCAAATATCTTCTCTCATTCAGTAGGTTGTGTTTTTGTTTTGTTGATGGTTTCCCTAACTTTACAAAAGGTTTTTATTTTGGTGTAGTCCTAATAGTTTATTTTTATTTTTGTTTACCTTGCCTTAGGAGACATATATAGAACAAAGTTGTTGCAGCCAATGTCAGAGAAATTACTGCCTGTGTTCTCTTCTAGGAGTTTTATGGTTTCAGGTCTTACATTTAGGTCTTTAATGCATTTTGAGTTTATTTTGTGTATGGTGTTAGAAAGTGGTTTGGTTTTATTCTTTTACATGTAGCTGTCCATGTTTCCCAGAACCATTTATTGAAGAGACTGTCTTTTCCCCATTGTATATTCCTTTCACTTTTGTAACAGAGTGACCCTATAAGCATTGGTTTATTTCTGGGCTCTCTGTTCTGTTCCATTGAACAGTGTCTATTTTTGTGCCAGTACCACTCTTGTTTTCATTACTATAGTTTTGTACTATAGCTTGAAATCTGGGATTGTGATTACTCCAGCTTTTTCTTTTTCTCAAGAATGCTTTCACTATTTGGGGTCTTTTCTGATTCTATACAAATTTTAGGATTATTTGTTGTAGTTCTCTGAAAATTGCTGTTGGTATTTTGATAGGGATTGCATTGAATCTGTAAATTGCTTTGGATAGAATGGACATCTGTAACAGTATTCTTCCAATCCACGAGTGTGGTATATCTTTCCTTTTGTTTGTGTCATCTTCCATTCATCAGTGTCTTAGAGTTTTCAGAGTACAGGTTTTTCACCTTTTGATTTAAATTTGTTTCTGGGTATTTTATTCTTTCTGGCACAACTGTAAAATGGGATGGTTTTCTTAACTTGTCTTTCTTCTACTTAATTATTATCTATCACTGTCATTATTAGTGTATAGAAATACAAGAGATTTTTGTATATTAATTTTGTATCCAACTTTACTGAATAAATGCATTCTACTCATTTTTTGGTAGAGTCTTTAGGGGTTTCTATATACATTATCCTGTCATACACTAACAGTGATGGTTTTACCTCTTCCTTACTAATTTGGATGACTTTTATTTCTTGTCTTATTGCTACTGCTGGGACTTCCCGTGTTGTATTGAATAAAAGTGGCAAGAGTGGACATTCTTGCCCTGTTCAGTCTTAGAGGAAAAGCTCTCAGTTTTTCACCATTGAGTATGATGTTAGCTGTGTGTTTGTCATATATGGCCTTTATTATGAGAGGTGTGTTCCCTCTAAACCCACTTCATTGAGTTTTTATCACGAATGGATATTAGTTTTTGTCAGATTCATTTTCTGAATCTATTGAGGTCATTTTAGGACTTTTGTCCTTCATTTTGTTAATGTGGTGTATCACCTTGATTGATTTTAGATATTGAACCATCTTTGCAACCCTGGAATAAATCCCACTTGATCGTGGTGAATGATTGTTTTCAGTGTATTGGTGAATTTGGTTTGCTAATGTTTTGTTGAGGATTTTTGCATCTGTGTTCATCAGGGACATTGGCCTGCAGTTTTCTTTTTTTGTAGTGTCTTTGTCTTGTTTTGGAATTTGGGTACTACTGGCATCATGGAATGTATTTGGAAATTTTCCTTCCTATTCTGTTTTTTGGAATAGTTTGAGAGGAATAGGTGTGAACTAGTCTTTAAGTGTTAGGTAGAATTCACGTGTGAAGCCATTTGACTTCAAAAGTTCTAGACTTGATTGTTGGGACTGTTTGGATAATTGGTTCAGTTTTGTTACTAGTAATTAATTGGTCTCTTTGGATTTTCTGTTTCCTCCTGATTTGTCTTGGAAGGTTGTATGTTTCTAATGATTTATTCATTTCTTCTAAGTTGTCAAAGTTGTTGGCATATAATTTTTTTATTTTTCTTTGTTTGAGAGAGGGAGAGCGAGCAAGAGACAGAGCACACAAACGGGGAGGGACAGAGGGAGAAGCAGAATCCCTCCTGGGCAGGGATCCTGATGTGGGGATTGATCCCAGAACCCTGGGATCATGACCTGAGCTGAAGGCAGATCCCTGCATATGATTTTTTGTAATAGACTCCTAGTCCTTTGTATTTCTGTGGTGTTGGTAACTTCTGTTTCTGATTTTGAGTCCTTTTTTTCTCAACGAGTCTGGCTAAAGGTTTATTAATTTTGTTTATTAGCAAAGAATGAGCTCTTGGCTTCATTGATTAATAAAGTTTTTATAGTCTCTTTCATTTATTTCTGCTCTAATGTGTTATTTCTTACCTTCTACTAACTGTGGGCTTTTGTTGCTGTTGTTGTTTCTCCCCAGTTCCTTTATGTATAAGGTTAAATTGTTTATTTTCTTGAGATAGACTTGTGTTGCTACAAATTTTTCTCTTATTACTGCTTTCACTGTATCACAAAGATTTTGGACTGTTGTGTTTTCATTTTCATTTGAGTTCTTCATTGACCCCCTGGTTGTTCAGTACCATGTTGTTTAGCCTTCACATGTTTTTTCCAGTGTTTCTCTTGTAATTGATGTATATTTTTATACTGTTTTGGTTGGAAAGGATTGATACGATTTCAATCTTAAGTTTATTGAAACTTGTTTCGTGGCGTAACGTGATCTTTCCTGAAAAATGTTCCATGTGCACTTGAAAAGAATGTATTCCTTTGTTGTTGCACAGGATATACTGTACATGTCTGTTAAGTCCATTTGGTTGGATGTGTCATTTGCTTACACTGTTCTTTATTGATTTTGTACCTGGATGATCTATCCATTGAGGTGAAGGGGGTATTAAAGCCCCCTGCTGATCTTGTTATTACTCGCAGTTTCTCCCTTTGTTTGTTAATAATTGCTTTATGTCTTCAGGTGCTCCAGCTTTACGTACATAAATACAGTTGTGGATCTTGTTGGATTGATTTCTTTATTATTATTAGTGCCTTTCTTTGTCTCTTGTAATAGTCTTTGTTTTAAAGTCTCTTTGATAAAAGCATTGCTGCCCGGCTTTTTTTTTTTTTCTTTCTTTCCACGTCTGTTCACATCGAATAGCTTTTTTCTATCCCTTCTCCTTCATTCTGTGTGTTTTTAGGACTGAAGTGGGTTTCTTGTAGGCAGCATATAAATGGGTTCTATTTTCTTAACCATTCTGTCACCCTTTGTGTTTTGAATGGAGCATTCAGATCATTTACATTTAAAGTAATTATTAATTGGTATGTACTTATTGCTGTTTTGTCACTTGCTTTCTGGTTGTTTTTGTAGTTCTCTTTTTCCTTTCTTCTCTTGCTCTCTTTTTTGTGATTAATGGTTTTCTTTAGTGTCATGATTGAATTTCTTTTGTGTGTCTACTACAGGTTTTCGCATGAGGTTCACTTGTGACATCCAAAGTGTATATTATAAATATAGCAGTGTATATTAATTTGGTGGTCAGTCACGTTTGAACATAGTCTAAAAGAACTTCATTTTTATTTACTTCCTCCACGTTTTAAATATATTTTGCATCTTTTTATTTTGTGAGTCTTTTTTCCTTTCATAATTTTGTTCTATTATGGCCTTTTATTTTTCAATTATAGAAGTCTCTTGGATATTTCTTGTAAGGCTGGTGTAAGTAGTGAAGAACTCCTTAACTTTTGTTTGGGAAACTCTTGATCTCTCCTTCAATTCTGAATAACCTTGCTCGGTATAATATTTTTGGTTGTAGTTTTTTTCCACTCCTTTGTGGACTGCACATTTCTGCTGACAAATCAGCTGATAGTAGCCTTATAAGGTTTCCTTTGCATATAGCTAGTTGCTGCTTCTAGAATTCCCTCTTTATCTTTCATCTTTGATATTTTAACTATGTTTCATGATATGGACCTCCTTGGCTTCAATGTGTTTGGAACTTTCTCTGCTTCCTGAACCTGGATGTCTGTTTCCTTCCCAGGGCTAAAGAAGTTTTCAGCTATTACTTCCTGAAATAAGTTTTCTGCCCCTTTCTCTCTGTTTTCTCCTTACGGGACCTCTATAAAGAGAATGTTTGTTTGCTTGATATTATCTAAGAGATCCCTTAATCTATCCTCATTTTTTTTCTTTTTTTTTTTTTTTTCTGTTCAGCTTTGTTGCTTTCCATTTCCCTGTTTTCTAGATCACTGATCCCTTATGCATCCTGAAATCTATTGATTCCGTCTAATGTATTTTTCCTTTCAGTTATTGTATTCTTCAACTCTGGTTCTTTCTTATATTTTCTATGTCTTTTTTGAAGTTCTCCCTGAGTTCATTCATGGTTCTCTCCAGTCCAGTGAGCATCTTCATTACCATTACTTTGAACTCTTTATCAGGCATAGTGCTTATCTCCATTTAATTCTTTTTCTGAGGTTTTGTCTTGTTCTTTTGTTTGAAGTATATTTTGTCATTTCGTTTTTATTTCTTCCTCTCTTTGTATGAATTAGGTGGAACAGCTATTTCTCCTCAACTAGAGGGAGTGATGTTGTGTATGGGTTCCTGTGTAGAATGTGCTTGGTGAGTTTGGGTAGCTGGCTGGAGCTGTGGTATTTGTGGGCTGTGGGTCCTGGCACACTCCATGTTGGGGCCACTCTGGTATGATAATCAGAACTGAAGTAGGTTCAAGCTGGGTGTTCCTGGGGCTCTCCACCCAGAGGGCAGCGCAGCTGGAGGTCAAATGGGTAAAAGCCAGGGGGTCCCAGGGCTGTATTTGCAGAGAGCACCCTAGCATCACAGCTAGAGCTAAAGTTGGTGTAAGCCAGGGGACTTGGGGGCTCTCCTTGCAAAGAGCACTCTGACAGGACAGCTGAAATTGAGTGGGCACAGGCTGGGGCAGTCCTATATTAAAGGCACCCTGGGAGTACAGCTGAACCTGAAGTGGATGCAAGCTAGGGGCCCTGGGGCTCTCCATGCAGGGGCACACTGGTGGTGGCTGAAGCCAAGGCAGGTGTGGGCAAGGGTGTCCTGGGGCACTCTGTGCAGGAGGTTCCCTGGCAAGTTGTCTGGAGTCTAAGCTGGTGTGGGTTGGGAGGTTCTGACATGCTGTACACTAGGGGTACCCTGGTAAGTGTCTGGAGCCAAAGTGGTGTGGGCCTGGAGTGTTCTAGGGTGCTTTGTGTTCATGCTGACGTTCAGCTGATGAGACCCCTGGACCTGTAGTGAGGGCTGGCCAGCCATGTCCTGGTATGCATCACACTGGAGCCCACCTTGATGGGATGGCTTGGGCTGGTGTGGGCTAGGGACTCAGGGCTCACTGAGGTGGAGGGCCCACTAGAGTGCCTGGACGTTGCCCCTGGTTGTGCTGTCAGGGTGGAGGGGAATGTGAACTGTGGTACTTGATAGTAACTCTTGACAGTAGCTGGAGAGAGTTTCAGCAGTTTGCTGTTAGGTTCTAGAACTGGTTCCTTTATATTCTAGTTGTCCTTTCAAACTGCAGCTTTTTTTCTGTACCCCAGGGCAGACAAATCTGCTCACAGTCCCTCAGTACTATCCCTCCACACAGCAGTTTGCAGTGTTGTGGATGGGGGTTCTCTGTTTGTGTCTTCCTCTTTCTTGCCATTCTCTATGTGGTCTTTGTTGTGCAGAAGCTGTTCCAGTTAGCTCTTAGTTCTTCTTCAGGATCAGTGCTCTGTGAATAGGTGTAGATTTGATGTGTCCATGGAAGGTGGTAAGTTCAGTGTCTTCCTACATCTTGCGATCTTAGACCAGAAGTTCTCCATTGAAATACTTTTGAATCTTTGTTGAAAATTAATTAAGCCATGTATATATATATATGTCCCTTTTTGGTATTTATCTTCTCTTCCATTGACGTATATATCCATCCTTATGCCACTACTACCCTATCTTGATTATTACAGTTTTATAGTAATGTCTTGAAAGCAGGTAGTGGTCATTTCTTTAAAGTTTCATTTCTCAAAACTGTTCTGGTTATTTTACGGTCCTTGAATTTTCATATAAAGTTTAGAATCTACCTCTTAGTTTTTACAAAAAGCCTTCTGGAAGTTTTATTGGGATTGTATTTAATCTGTAGATAAATTCTATAAGAGTTGACATTTTATCAGAATTGAGTCTTCCAATAAGTGAACATGATATCTCTACATTTACTTAGTTCTTTATTTTCTCTTAGTGATATTTTGTAGTTTCCAAGTCCATGTGTTGGACATATTTTTCTAAATTTATCTGTAGTATTTCATGGTTTTGGTGCTATTGTAAATACCATTTTAAAAAATCAGATTTCTAAATTTATTTTTATATAGGAATATAGTTGATTTTTATGTATTCATTTTTAATCTTGTGATCTTATTAAATTAACTGGTTAGGCCTAGTAGCTTATTTTGTAGGTCATGTGGGATTTTCCATCCACACAATTATCTGCACATATAACAGCTGTTTTACTTTGTGCTCTGTAAGTTTTCTTCTTCCTTACTGCACTAACTAGATGTTCTAGAACAATGTTGAATAAAAGTAATGACAGACACCTTGCTTTTTGCCCCATCTTAGGGGAAGTAGCTGGTCTTTCACTCTTACGTATGCTGTCAGTCATAGGTTGTTTAAGGTGTTATTTGTGCGGTGTTTTTTTTGTTTTTTTTTTTTTTTAGTCATGAGTTGATTTTTGTCAGATGGCTATTCCACATCTCTTGAGATATTTATGTGGCTTTTCCTCTATTCTGCAAGATGAACTAATGTTGATATTTTGAGGGGACTTTACTTTTTATTATTAAGACTTTTTTATTTCTTTTTTAAAGCCATTTAAGATTTACGGTGATGTTGAAGGGAAGGTACAAGAGATTTCCCACTACCCCTGCCTCCCCCATGCACAGTCTCCCCCATTATCAGCACCTTCCCTCTCACATCAGAGTGATAGATTTGTTATAATTGATGAACTTAGATTGACTTACCATCACCCAGAGTCCATGGTTTGCTTCTTGGTGTTGTACATTCTATGGGTTTGGACAAATGTATAATGACATGTATCCATCATTTTGGTATCATAGAGTATTTTCACTGCCTTGAAAATCTTTCTCCTCTGTTTGTTCCCCCACCTCCCAATCCCTAGCAAAAAAAGTCCCTGATCTTTTTACTGTCTGCATAGTTCTGCCTTTTCCAGAGTGTCATATAGTTGGTATTGTACAGTATTCTACAGTAAGCTTTATCAGGTCACCTTCTTTTACTTAAAAATAGGAATTAAAGTTTCCTCCATCTGTTTTCATGGCTTAATGGCTCATTTTTTACTTTTAGCTCATTATTCATTTTGTTTAATAACTCCATTGTCTGGATGCACTACAGTTTATTCATTCATCCATTAAAGGGCGTCTGGGTTGCTTGCAAGTTTGGCAGTTATGAATGAAGCTGCTGTAAACCTCCCTGTGCAGGTTTGTGTGTGGACATATGTCTTTACCTCCTCTGGGTGAATACCAGCGAGTGTGATGGTGGATTATATGGTAATAGTGTTTAGTTTTGGAAGAAACTGCCAGACTCTTCTCAAGTGGTTTTAAGTTTGCAGTCCCACCAGCAGTGAATGAGAATTCCTGTTGCTTTACATCTTGACCAGCATTTGGTATGCTGTTTTGGATTTTGGCCATTCTGATAGGTATGAGGTAGTATTTCGTTGTTTTAATTTGTGTTTCCTTAAGATGTTCTATAAGAGGTGGAACATCTTTTCATGTGCTTATTTGCCATTTCTGAGGTGTCAAAATCATTGGCCGATTTTTAAATTGGATTGTTTTCTTATTTTTTAAGAGTCCTTAATATGTTTTGGATACAAGTTCTTTATCAGATGTCTTTTGCACATGTTTTCTCCCAGTCTGGCTTCTTATTTTACTCTCTAGACTCTCTATTTCATAGAAGTTTTTAATTTTAATGAAGTTCAGCTTACTGGATTCTTTCTTCCATAGATCATGCCTTTGGAGTGGTATCTAAACAGTCTTCACCACAGCCAAGGTCATCACGTTTTCTCTTCTTATAGGAGTTTGAGTTTTGTATGTTACATTTAGGTCTGTGATTATTGTGAGTTAATTTTTGTAACATGGAGGGCCTGTGTGGTGTGTAGATTCAGTTTTTTTTTTTGCATGTGGATGTTCGGTTGTTCCAGCACCATTTGTTGATTACTACTGAATTTTTTAAATATTAAACCAACCTTGTATTACTAGAATAAACCCTACTTGGTCATGATGTATTTTCTCTCTTTCATATATTGCCAGATTTGATTTGGTAAGTTTTTGTTGGTCATTTTTGTGTCTGTATTCATTAGTGATTTTGCTATATAGTTTTCCTTTCCTGTAACGTCTTTTGTCTAGTTTTGGTATCAGAGTAATATTGCCTTGTAAGATGAAGTAAGAAGTATATCCTCCTTTATTTTCTGAAAGAGTTTGTATAGAAATGATAGAATTTCTTTAAGTGTTTATGGTAGAATTCACCAGGAAGCCACATCTGCATAGAATCTCTTTTAAACAAGTACAGGTTATTTTGGTTTTTTACTTTAATTCGTATAGAAATTTGTGTTTCAGAGCACCAGCTCTTTGTTTATTGATATTCTCTACTGTTTGTCTGTTTTATATCTCATTGATATCCAGTGTTAATTTCATCATTTCCAAGTTACGGTGGAATTTTAGATTGTTGATTTCAGATATTTTTTCTTGTCTAATAAAAGTATTTAAGGGTATGTTTAGCACACTGTTAAAAGCACTGCTTAGGGGCACCTGGGTGGCTCAGTCGGTTAAGCATCTGACTCTTGATTTCTGCTCAGAATGTGCTCTCGGGGTTGTTGGATTGAGGCCTGAGTCCAGCTCTGAGCTCAGGGCAGTCTTCTTATCCCTTTTCCTCTGCTCCACTTGTGCTCACTCACTCTCTTTCTCTAGAATAAATAAAATCTTAAAAAAAAAAAGCACTGCTTAGGTATGTTGTGCTTTTAATATCATTAGGATCAAATTATTTTCTGAATATTTTTACTTGATATAGAATTAGAGGTTTAAAAAATATTTTTTTCCTTCATCATCATTGTTTTATGGCTTTTATCTTTACTTGTCCTTTGTTTCCCTGTGTGAACGTGTCTTTCTTTTTCTTTGCTTTTAAGAACTTTTAAGCATTCATCATTGAGATTATGTAATAGTTTATGTTTATCCTACTTTAGTTTGATTTTCTTAGATCTTTGAATTTATATATTCAATTTTAAAAATTTTGAAAAATTCAGATACTTTTTGTAAGTGACTAAGGTTTCCTTTCATGCTTTTTTCGTATGCTTCCGTTGGGATAGTTTTTACTGCTACATCTTCAAGGCTTCCAGTCTTTTCTTTTGTAATATGTAATTTGCTGTTAAGCTTACCCAGTGAATTTTTTTCATATTCTGTGTTTTTTTTTTTAGTTCTACAGGTTTCATATTTTTCCTTTAAGGTCACATATATTTGTAATAACTATTTTAAGGACCTCATATGCTAATTATAACATCTTTGTCATTTCTGGGTCTATTTCTACTAACTAATTTTTCTCCTTTGTAGCATTCAGATTCGGGCAGCCTCTTTATATTGTAGCCCTAGACTGAGGAAATAGATTTTGCTTGTTTGTTTTTACTATTAAATAGTTTTTCCTCCCTATACCCATTTATCACACTTTTGAAAAGTGAAGGAAAATACATGATTTATTTAACTGAGTAAATCTAATTTGAGCAATAAAACAATTAAAATGGGCTATTCTCTGAGATAGGATGTAATTTTTATTTTCTATTTTTTTGATGATGATACTTGCTGTAATTCTTATTTCTGACTACTAAACAGAACCATTTTGGAATTCCAACAGAATACATTAATAGTCCTAACATAATTCTAAGATCTCATCTTTTGCAAACAAATGGCAGCCTTTCCTGAACTGGTTTGGAGGCTGATGGGCAGCGTGTTACCTCAGAAGTTTCTAATTTAAGAGGGGATGCAGTTAGGCGGGTTATATAAGCTTTTTGGTATAATAAAATATTTGAGTAATTCACCGTCTCCTGAATGTATATAATATACATTAGGAACTTTTAGGAGCTTTAACTTTAATTAAATTCCTGAGTGTTCTGAATGTTTTAAAGATGTTTCTTAACGAAAAATTTTTGTCCAGATTGATAGGTTGTATGATTGGAAAAAGAGCCCCGACTCTGATGTGGCTGCTACTTTAAAGAAGCAGAAAAAGAATACAAAAGATGAATTTGAGGAGCGAGCAAAAGCTATTATTGTGGAATTTGCACAGCAGGTAAGAAAACTTTCCCTTCTTAATGAAGAGTCTATATCATAGAATATTTTTTCTTTTTGTTCTGTTGTCCTTATAATAAAGCCAGCAGTTTCACTAATGCTGGTTCTATTCCCTTATCAATGGCAAGTAGTGTTCTCCATTCTTTTCCCTTATCCCTTTTTTCTTTTTAAATTAGATAATATTTCAAAGATCTGTCTTTGTAGTCTGAATGTTTAAATTTTAAAAAATAAAGTTGACTTGGAGGGGCACCTGGGTAGCTCAGTCAGTTAAGCGTCTGACTCTTGATTACGGCTCAGGTCATGATCTCCGGGTTGTGAGGTCGAGCCTTGTGTCAGGCTCTGCACTCAGTGGGGAGTCTGCTTGAGGTTCTTCTTCCTCTGCCCCTTCCCCCTAAAATAAATAAATAAATTTTTTAAAAAAGTTGACTTGAAAGAAACTATTCTGTGATACAACTAATACCTTCAGGATATTCATGATCTCTTGAGTGTTTTTGAGGAATTTCACAAAGAGGAGCCATTTGCTTATCTGTCGCCTTATCAGTCATGCTGTCCTGGGTACTTCCTTCCACAGTTTGGCCTTTTGGAATGATTTTGCTTTTTATGTTTCTAGGGTTTGAATGCAGCTTTGTTTTATGAGAATAAAGATCCCCGTACTTTTGTGTCCTTGGTACCTACCTCTGCGCATACTGGTGATGGCATGGGAAGTCTGATCTACCTTCTTGTTGAGTTAACTCAGACTATGTTGAGCAAGAGACTTGCACACTGTGAGGAGCTAAGAGCACAGGTTATGGAGGTGATGATCAGCTTTTGAGTTTATTTTCCCTTTTGCTTTTAACAGTGAGTTCTTGGGTGGGGGATGTCTTCTGTTATAGTGTAGCGTCTGTCTCACTCCCTTTAAACTTATGTCTCTCAGGTTAAGGCTCTCCCAGGAATGGGCACCACTATAGATGTGATACTGATCAATGGGCGTTTGAAGGAAGGAGATACAATTATTGTTCCTGGAGTAGAAGGGCCCATTGTAACTCAGATTCGAGGCCTCCTATTACCTCCTCCAATGAAGGAATTACGGGTGAAGGTAAGCCTAGGTGGTAAGTGTTGACACATGGGCACATGTACAGTGTGTATGAGTTCTGTTGAGGTCACTTCTTCACTTCGAGAGCTGCTTGGCTTAATATGCCCTTGCTCCTCAGCCTCTATTAGATGTCTTCATAAAGGGATCATCTGTCAGAGTGGAGAAGTGTGCAAGTTCTTATTATCTAAGCTTTCCATGAGAACTGAAGTATATTGTTTTGGTTCTAAACTGCTAACTAGTTTTTTATTCACATTTTTTTATTATGAAATAAAACAAATACAGAAAACTACACAAAATGTAGAGGAAAAGTTGAACAAATTTTTAGGAAGCAGACAAACAGATGAAGAGTAGAACATTGTTGACACCCCGGAAGGCTGTGTGCCTCTCACGGATGTTAGCCACCCCCCACACCTTCCTAAAAGTTAACTGTGCTTCCATTTTTATGATAGTAACTGATATCCTTTATTAAAAATAGTTTTAATACCTGAGTGTGTGCCCCTAAAAAATATGTATGGACTTCATAGAGTCATTCTCACTTCCATTGTATCTGGCTTTTTTTAACGCAAAAAAAAAAAAAAACAAAACACTTTTAAGATTTACCCATGTTGTTTCATATAGCTATAGTTCATTTTTGTTGTGTGGTATTCTCCATGAATACATCATGGTTTATTTATCTGTTCTGTTGATGGCACGTTTAGGGTATCTCTAGCTTTTAAATTTTTGCTATTAACAACAGTGTTGTTGCTTTGAACACTCTTGGTGCAGTTGTGCAAGTTTCTGCGGGGTATGTGCCTAGGAGTGAATTGCTAAGTCCTCAGCTTGTGCTCAGCTCCAGTTTTACTGGATAAGGCCACACTGTTGTTCACAGTGAGTCCAACAAGTTACACTTTCAACTGCAGTATATTAGGGTTGCACATCTGTCAGCTCTTTGATGCTGTCAGATTTTTAAATTTTTCCATCTGGTAGCTCGTTGTTTCATTTGGTACTTACCTGATTGAAATATGGTTGGCCATTATTTTGTATGTTTATTAGCCATTGAAGTTCACTCCTCCATAAAATGTCCCTGTGGTCCAGCACTGTCTGTCTTTATAGTCACGGGAGTGGTCTGTATAGTCAGGAGACTAGACTGTTGGTGGCTTGAATGCGTCACAGCATCTTCTTGTCTTTCTACCTTTTCTATGGTGTCTTAAGAAACAGAAGTGTTTAATTTTGATGTGGAATTTACCAATCTTTTGTGTTTATTGCTTTTTGTGTCTACTTTAAGAAAAATTTTCCTACCCCACAGTCATGAAAATATGGTCTCTTCATCATCTCCTACTCCTAACCACTTTTCAGATAAATGTGGTAGCAAATGTTTTGATCTCTACAGAACCAGTATGAAAAGCATAAAGAAGTAGAAGCAGCTCAGGGAGTAAAGATTCTTGGGAAAGACCTAGAGAAGACATTGGCTGGTTTACCCCTCCTGGTGGCTTATAAAGAAGATGAAATCCCAGTTCTTAAAGTAAGTTACTTAAATTTTTTTCCCTCCGAAGCTATATGAGTCTGACACACCAGCAGGGCACATGCTGGTAGTGCTGAGTGAAGTGGGCACCACTGTCTTTGTGAAGCCTTACCTGGTGGCTCATAGCAAACAGTTGATGTGTTTAGATTACTTCAGTTTGCACAGTCCTCTGAATTAGCATAAGTAATATTTATATACACTAGAATTCTAAAATACACATTTTATTTAAAGAAAAAACGAATCAAAAGCCCAGAATTTGTTGTTCATGTTTTTAGGTATCCGAATATGCCGACAGAACTCAAGAAAATTTTACAAGGAAGTAGGAGTTGTTTTAAAGCTTGTGTGCCTGTCTGTAGGAGCAGATGCCCACTGGAGTCCAGCATAGTTTCCCAAAAGCAAACTTTGAATTTATATACTCACTTGCTGAAGAGAAGATGACACTCCCCCGAGCACATGGGCTCATCTCGTATGCTGGGACTCCTGTTACTTCTCAGACGGCACCAGGTCACCACCATCAGGGAGTTGGCCACCTGAGGGGAGGGCCGGTAAGGAGAGGGCAGGCATCCCTCTTTGATCAGGCCCAACTATGGCAGGGACTGCTGCGTTCTCCATGGCCTGGACACGGCTGTCCTACTTCCTCCTGGGGGAAATATCTTCATCTCTGAAGGAGCAGTGACAGAGGAAAAGGACGCCGAGCTTAGGGCATTTCAGTGAAGGCGTCCAGCAGAGCCCGTGGGCTACCGTAACACGTCACATTGATGTAGTCCTTTTAATTTTGAAAAGATTCTTGTCGTTGCATTCTGTTCACCCAGCTACCTTATTTGCCAAGTACAGCAGAGGTTAAATAGATTTCTGTATTAGTAAATCTAAGACAAAGGTGAAGCATGGGACACAGCTCGGATTCGCCTTCTGAATCTCCTCCTTTCCAGCACGGGTTCTGCTATGCCTTATGTCTTCTTAGCCTTGGTTTCATAGTTTCATGTGAATACTTCATTAAAAAGAGAAACACAGTTTAATTCTAGGCCATTGCTGATATATATTTACAACCTTGTCACATTTAACTTCTTTTCAAGGATGAGTTGATCCATGAGTTAAAGCAGACGCTAAATGCTATCAAGTTGGAAGAAAAAGGAGTCTATGTCCAGGCATCTACACTGGGATCTTTGGAAGCTCTACTTGAATTTCTAAAAACATCAGAAGTGCCCGTAAGTAATCCTACCCGACTCCACAGGAGTCCGTGATAGTCATGGTTTGTAGTGCTGTTTCTTTTCCTGGACACAGGCATTTAAGCTCAGAAACTCCCTTTCTACAGTATGCAGGAATTAACATTGGTCCAGTCCATAAAAAAGATGTGATGAAGGCTTCGGTGATGCTGGAACATGATCCCCAGTAAGTGATTTTTCTTCTGCTGTGAAGGCTTTTTCATATTTCATGACACACTCTGTTTCTTCGAATGATCTTTATTGTGTTTGAACCTTTCAGGTATGCAGTAATTTTGGCCTTTGATGTGAGAATTGAACGGGATGCACAAGAAATGGCCGATAGTTTAGGAGTTAGAATTTTTAGTGCAGAAATTATTTATCATTTATTTGATGCCTTTACGAAATATAGACAAGACTACAAGAAACAGAAACAAGAAGAATTTAAGTAAGTTGGTCATTTTACTTACTTTGGGTCTTTGGTAATGAAGTTGGTTGAGAATTACCAAGTACTAGTTTCTCCCACTATCCTGAAAGTAAAGTGTTTCTGTGAAACCTTCCATGAGCCAAAATGGCATAACGTGAAGAAGCAATTACCATTAATTTATATGGGAAATTTTCTGAGCACTCCCAGGCCCAAACAGTAAACAAAATAAATCGGAGCGAAGCCCAGATGCTCACAGACACAGCTCACAGCTCTGGCAGCGTGACACTGAGATGCTGAGTGTGGTCCCTGGGAAGAAGCTTGACGGGGCCACTCTGTTTGGGGTGCCCGTGGCCTCTTAATGGGTCACTGCAAAACCAATGCTAAACGTTTTTGCTTTTTGCCTTTTTTTCATAAGACCAAAATCCTCCTCTTTTGGTGATGAAGGAAAGTATGTACTAACATAGGTCTGTTGCAAAAGTAAGGTGGCATCTGGCGAACCTTGGCCACGTGGGGGAGTACCTGTACCAGAAAGGTTTGCGGACGATAGAAGCATGGCATTTGCTCATCCAGAAGAGGCTGCATCCTGAAATAATGTATTAAAAACCATAAATTCTGCCCATCTGAGGCATTTCAGCAGTGTGTTAACTAATCCTCTGTAGCCTTGCAGTTTTTAATTTTCAAATTGGCAGGCCTGGGTGTCATTAATTGGTGAGTAGTCGCTAAAACCCTCTTACTGGAGTTTCTTATCTGGGATTACATGAAAGGAAGGATCAAAATGAGAACGTGCACGGTGAGGAACTGAAATGAGGCGAGGTATTCCATAGGAGGAGAGTTTGTTCCTCCAGCTGACCTCACTGCTTGCCCCGTGTAGGGGGCATCGCTGCAGGTGCTAGATGAGTCAGCAGTGACCCTGACCAGGTCCCTCCTCTTGCGGCTCAGGCGAGACAGGCAGTGAACACATGAGAAGTAGGGTAAGGGCTTAAGAGCAGAGCAGGGAAGGCCTAAGTCAGGAGGAGAGCCATGACAAGCAGTGTGGTCCGGGGCAGCAGCTCAGCTCTGTTGGTCTCCCATTCAAGTAGAGAGCTGGAGGGCATGGGGTGAGCCGTCCAGACCCACGGGGAGTTGTCCGGGCAGAAGGGCAGCACTGGGAGGCAGCCGCATTGAATCTGACAGAGAGCAGTAGGAGATGGGGTTAGAGAAGTTGGTGGGACTCTGTAGGCCCTGGGGAGGATCTGAGGGGAGCAGCGAGGAGTCTCTTGTCAGGCTCCCAGTGTTCCAGGCAAGACACGAGGGTGGCTCAGACCATAGGGAGTGATGGCTCAAATTGGGGTACGTATTTAAAGGAGAATTGCCAGATGAGTGTTAGGATTTAGATTGGGGGATATGCTTGCTTGAAATCATGAAACCAGAAGTGAAAAGCCATGGTTAGAGCAGACTGCCAGACCCTGTGAAAACACTTAAGCACATGCTTGATAAGCAGAGAAGTAGTGGCCTTTTGGATCACCTGATTTGGGAACATGGTACGGAGATGGTGGCTGTGGTTTGATGCCTGGTGGGTCTCAGAGTAGGCTGCCTGTGGGGCCTGTCAAGGTTCTAAGCTCCATCTAAATTTAGGGGCAGGGCTCAGTGCTCCTGTGATATGGCTTCTTTAAGACTTGGGAAGCAACAGCAGGGATGGAGGGAGGGGAGGGAGGATGGCCGGGGATGGAGCACTCCAGGCAGGGGGCCTGGACCAGAGCAGACACCACTGAGGGCTGTTCACAGCGTGCGCCCTGCTCTGCCAGCAGCGCCTGGGGAGTGCTGCTGTTCTCCAACAGGGGAAGCCTCATACTCACTTGTATTTGGGTTTTTTTTTTTTTTATGTTTAAGTAGTTTTGTCAGCTTCAAAATTTTTGGGTTTTCTTTTTTTCTTTTAGGCACATAGCAGTATTTCCCTGCAAGATGAAAATCCTCCCCCAGTATATTTTTAATTCTCGAGACCCAATAGTGATGGGAGTGACTGTGGAAGCAGGTCAGGTGAAACAGGGGACACCCATGTGCGTCCCTAGCAAAAATGTAAGTTTTGGTTGTACTTTCAAAACTTGAGTGTGGTCTCTTAAAGGAATAAAATGGGGAGACCAGGAGTGGTGACGACAGGCAGAGCTTGTCACCTTCTGTGATTTATACCTCAGTAAGGAGTGTCAGTGTTGATTCTTAGCACCAGGGATCAGTGCTTCAGCAAATGAAAGGTGCAAGGTACTTTGAAATATTGCTCTTTTAAAGATGTTTTGAAGTTTCAAGCCTGGGGAGAAGTTTAAAGAATAGAATAATGAACACCCATATTCCTTTCCTTGAGATTAGCATCTGCCTAAGAAAAATTAACATTAACTCAATAATGTCCTGTAATTTATAGTTCTCACTCACATTTCCCCAACTGTCCCAAGTGTCTTTCATAGTGCCATCTGCCGACCTGGTCCAGGATTCCTTCAAGGTGCATTGCGTTTGGTTGTTACAGGTTTTAGTCTCAATAGGACCAGCCCCCCATCCTTTCTGGACAGTCCAGTTGTTTTGCAGATTATTGCTCAACTTGGATTTGTCTGATTGTTTCCTCCTCGCCAGATGGAAGTTACAGTTGTTGAAACGGATACTGCAGGCACAGGTGCTCCCACCTGCCTCCAGCCCCATCACACAGGCTTTCTTACTGTGGCGAGGCCATCTTTGTTTACTGGGGCAGGTGCTCTTGGCTCAGCATCACTCTTAGAAACACATCTTTCTCCCTTTATAATTACTAAGTCATCTCTGGGGCACTTTTGAGTACCTGTGAATATCATGTTTCAACAACCTTTATCCTGATAGATTTAGTAATTGGTAATCCTTGCTTAAGGCAGTTATACAAATGTTGGTAACATTGTGGTCTGCCCCTCCCCCCCATACTTTTGTAAAGAACCTTCCTCCCCACTGAACTTTTCATTAAGTAACATACACACTCCCTTTTTAAAAAACTTGATGTTCTAATCCATTACCAGTATCCATTCTGGTCAGTGGGAGCCCATTCGAGCTGGTTACTTCAGCACTTGGAGCATTTTCTTCCTTTCTGGTGCAGGAAGATGCTCCAGGCTCATCTAGTACTTTCCTGCCCCAGACCTGGTTCCTTTAGTGGGAAATGGCACTTAGAAATGGAGCAGTAGGACTTGTTGCTTCTAGGGGTCGTTGCTTTTATACCATTTCAGTGGACTGAAGTGGGACATTTGCTTGCAGCAGTTACCTCCTGTGGGGCTTTGGCCACACCAAGCACTCCTCGTTTTCACTCTTACTCTCCCGTATCTCTTGACAAGGCCAGCAGTGGAGTGCTTTTCTCCTGCACTGTAACTGAGCTCAGCTTGCTCCCAGCGCTCATCCTCTAACCTCGGCCTACAGGGCCCCACATCATGTGTCCCTGACTTAATCCCCTTGCTCACCGTTCTGACCACTCCAAGCTCATTTCTGATTGAGGAGGTTTGTGCCTGCCATGCCCTCTTCCTATGGCACGTGCCGTGTGAAATGATAGAGCAGAAGTAGTAAGGCACGCTGGATTTGACCGGGCACTTTCCAAGTTGTCAAAAGCATATGAGTCCTCTCCTTCACAAGCCATCTTGTGATGGGCAGAGGGGGTGTGGTGGTGTCATTTCTGAGCTTCCCAATGAGGAAGTCACACACACTGTGATGAGTGCTAAGGAAGGGTCACAGAGCCAAGGCTTTTAAACTGGCTCGTTGGCTCGTTTTTATTTCAGCTGTCCAGTTGCAGTGCCTCTGACTGGCAGGATTCCTCTGCTTACATTGCAGTTCTTATTTTACAGTTTGTTGACATTGGTATAGTCACAAGTATTGAAATAAACCATAAACAAGTGGATGTTGCAAAAAAAGGACAAGAAGTCTGTGTCAAAATAGAACCTATCCCTGGGGAATCTCCCAAAATGTATGGAAGACATTTTGAAGCTACAGACATTCTTGTCAGTAAGGTAAGTGTCTCCTAAAAGTGGCCCATTTTAAGAAAGGGGGGTCGACTCTTCTCTGGTTACCTTTACGAAGTAGCTCTGAGGGCTGGAAGTTTGAACTTTTACAGTCTGAGAGGACTGGATTCTTCCTCAGGGCAGGTCTGTGATGTGGCCTTGTCTTTGTTGAGGAAGGGGCCTCTGCTACTCTAAAAGGCATACGAGCACTGCATTGTATTTTGGCTAAGGTTTCTTTTTAATGAGCAGTAGCCAATGACAGGCATGGGCCACACTGCTTTTTTTTGGGCTCGTGGTTGTTACACTGTTGCTGACCCTGTTTGTGCATTGGGCTTGCAGATCAGTCGGCAGTCCATCGATGCCCTCAAAGACTGGTTCAGAGATGAGATGCAGAAGAGTGATTGGCAGCTTATTGTGGAGCTGAAGAAAGTATTTGAAATCATCTAATTTTTCCACATGGGGCAGGAATTGGAATAAATGCAGTATCATGTTCTAAAATCACCAGGAAAAACCAGACAAAAATGGAATGGATGGATCTGGACACTGATGAACTTAAGTATGGAAGGAAAAAAATAGGTGTATAAAATGTTTTCCATGAGAAACCAAGAAACTTACACTGGTTTGACAGTGGTCGATTACATGTCCCCACAGTTGTTCCAACGTGCCTGTTCACCTGCCCCCGCCCCAACCCTTCTCTACTGGCTGCTGTTTTAAAGTCTGCCCTAACCCAAATTTGGATTTTTATTACAGATCTAAAGTTCTTTCGATTTTATACTGATTAAATCAGTACTGCAGTATTTGATTAACCAAGCTTCTGCAGATTTTGTGATTCTTGGGACTTTTTTTGATGTAAGAAATACTTATTTATGCATATCCCTTCCCACAGTGATTTTTTTTTTTTCCCCAGCATTCTTCTGCCGTATTGCCCTTAGGAATTTTTTGAAATAGAAAATTAGGCACTCTGATCTCTGCTTTGTGTGAAACCATGGTGTAAAGCATAGCTGGCTGCTATTTACTGCTTGTATAGTACTGAGAGTCCACTGTAACCAGCACAATTCTGAACTACCAATAAAGAAAAGAGACATCCACCAGTGAGCTCTGCTAGGCTTCCATGCTAGCGTAGCTTCTCTCCATGAGTCATCAGCTTTGGTGTGAGCCCTCATGTGCCAGCACACGTTAGCGTTAGAATTTTTGTACATGATCTTGGTCTAGTTTGTCCCAGAAAAGTCCTATCATGCAGAGGTTTCCTGACGGGGCAGTGAGCTGATGGACTGATTGGGCTTAGTGCTCCAAAGTTGTCGCAGAGACATCATGGATTTGGATTTTAGCTAGTTTTCCCGAAGAATGTGGGAAGTCCACATGACAATATCTTTTCCCCACTGTAAGAAATCCGTTAGTGTGGGATGAATTCTGGTAACAGATCCCTAGTATCAGACTACCTATTTATATTTATAGCAGTGTTGAAGGCAATGTGAAGTGGCTGAAGAAAATGTCCCCAAGTATTCACTGGCATAGGATTACAAATTATATTTTTTCAAGATTTAGGGTATAGCCTGGCCTAGAAAACACTTTATATACATTTGAAAATCTGTACCATTCTTCAGTACTACTGAAGTTTCCTAAGGGACGGTAGACGCAGAAACAATAACGCTAAGCCAGCTGTGGGACGTAATTTTCCCAGGAAAAAAACTGTGTGTTCTAATTTAAAACAAGTAAAGAAGATTTTCTTAACATGCTGCTGTGTTCATGCTTGGGGACAAGAGTGAGTGAGTGATAAGATTATTTAGAAGCTTTACCCGGAACAAGCAGAATCCCAGTCTGGGAACTCTCAGGAATTTCAAAGCTTAGCATGGAGCCTGTAACAGTCCGGCTTGTAGGATTCCTCAGCCTTTAAATATAATAAACAGTGCAGGATTTGCTTCCTAAAGGATTCACAAAAAGGAGCCTGTACAAAATATACATACAGTTCTTTATTAAACAACTGTAAACACTTCACTGTAAAAATCCATAAAACTTTATAAACAAACATTTTGTAAATAGAATCTATACTACAGTAAAAGAACACAATTATTTACATGCAATACTGACAAATTTGGCACTTATTGAAAAGAAATGTACAAAACACTTGCTTAAAAAGAAATTTAAAATTATAAAAACTCCAAGCATTACTGTCATGCACTTTGCCAATACCTCACAAGCACTTATGGTACAGCTAGCGGAGAGCACCAGGCTCCCTGGTGAGATTTATGTGACTTTTAATGTGCTTCCATAAGTTTGTTGTAAAACCACCTGAACATTGTCAAGAATAAAGTCAAATGCCATGTTCCAAACCGATTCCACCGACTGCTGCATCAACCTAAAAGGTGGGTTAAGAAAAAAACAGCAGGTAAGACCAACTCCTCCTCCCGAAAGAATCAGTTGAATGTGTTTGCTAGGGTTTTAAACTATATACATCTCGAGGGGAACAATCTTTTGACATGATTTGGGATTTGAAATGAAGGCTCCCCCCCGCCTTTCCCTAAGTCCACAGTTAATGGCTTGTGCAGCAGTGTAGAAGCTGCTCCGTGCCTCACCGCGGGTAGCCGTGAGAGATGCCCCCCTTTTATCCTTCTGATAAAAATATCAATTACCTTTTCATGTATTTTATAACTAGGTCCAGTTTTTCCAAATCTTTTTCCTCTATTAGATCAGTACAGTATTTCACAACTTGCAGGATGTCTTCTTCCATTGGATCTAGAGAGGGGAAAACCTGCAGTAAGGACCAACTTCTGAAGAAGGCAGACCACTAGCTGCAGGTATAAAGGACACGTGTGTTTCTCTATCCCACTGACTTACAGCCACCAAACACGGGGTCTATAGTGTGGAGCTTTTCAGAGTCAGCCCCAGAGTTTCAAAGGTTAGAGGGGGGCTGGGTTTAGCCTACCAGATTTAGAGAAAGGAGTTCCATCTCTACGGATGAGTCTGCTCCTGTTCTAAAATCCTAGAACCATTACACTCAGTCTGCGGCTGTCCCGCCGGCCAAGCCAACCTGAAATGGTAGTTATCCATTCTTTGAGCAAGGTCTTCACATCACTGAATTCAACAGCTCCTGCTAGGTTGGGTGCCGGGGGTCTTCTGCAGCCAGCCGGCTCAGGCTGCGACCCGGAAAGGCCTGGCACACCTGAAGTGGAAGCAGAGAGGTCTCCCTGTTAAAGAAAACAAACGATAAAAAGTGCTATGTTGACATAACAGCGAGTACGTTAAGATCTGATCAAAGAATAGGTCAAAGTTTACAAAGTATGAAAAATATTACCAGAGGTTTCTCAGAAGCAGGACCTTCATGTTTTAGAAACCCATCGATTAACTTCTGGGGACTCCCGCAGGCCCCGGCCAGAGTTTTTACAGGACTGTGAAGCAACTTTTTTACAGGACTCTGAATTTTTTGGGGGGCACTGATGGGATTGTTTTTCTTATTTCGTTTCTTTTCTTTCACTGCTGCTGGTTTTAGCTGACGTAACAGGTTCTTTGGCACTAGAAGAATACGAACATGACATCTTCAACAAAATATGTCTGGACAGTACCACGAGTTCTCTTTCCTCCTCAAATACAACCCCAACGCGTACGCACACATGTCCCAACACAGGCCCCCGAGCCAGACCGCGCATGGGGGAGGCAGTACTTGGCTGCAGGTGCAGGCTCCAGGATGCTCGCCCCGTGCTCACTTACCAAAATCTGTTCTATACAGGGGGGGCCCATAAGGACTAACTGGAAATTCAACAGCTGAAGTCAACAGTTCAGGCAGTATTGTAATGCACGTCCGGAGACCTTCAGATTTTTTTGTTTTAAACCTACACTCTTTGATATATCCATCTTAACAAGTACTCAAAAGATTCTGGTAATAATCCAAACTTTTTCTGAAGTGAAGGTGTTTTTAAGTCAAGAAGCTACAGGTAAGTCCAGCTAGGACTGTGACAACACCTACCCGCCTCGTATACTCATTCAGCTCCGATACAAAGAGCTCTTAGCATGACTAGCAGCTCAGATGCTGACCGTTACGTACTCAGTCATCACATCCTACATGGATCCCCTTTCTCTCGTCTTCAGTGGTGTTACAGGTCCCTTCCCTGGCTGCTCACCTGACACAGCGGCCGACTGCTGGTGAGCGGCGTTCTCTCCCTGCCTTTGTCTCTGATCATATGCTGCCTTCAGCTCCTTCTGAAGCTCGGCAGGAAGGGCAGCAAACACCTCAGGGTCCACCTAGTGGAAACGAGAAGGGTCAAAGTCAAACAAACCTGAGTTGATGCTCTATTTTTCACAAAACAGATTTTGTTTTCAAATCATGCTTTCCTGATCTGTATGAATTCTTAATAGGTCCTCAATATTGAAGCTCACTGTGTCCTCACAAGGTTTTAGGGTGAGAGTAAGAAAATTTGGGGTTAAGAATTAAACAAAACCACTGCAGAACCATCAGGGCAAGCAGCACTCCTAGAAAATGAGAGGCAAAACACAAGAAATGAGGCTCATTTCCAATGTTTTTTTTTTTTAAACACCAAACTTAGACTGTGTTACTGTCGCCAGTCTATGATTCTACATCTCCACCTAGTTATTTGAAGTGTGGCCCAGTGGTCATCCCTAGCCAAGAAAATAGAACGTGTTTCTGTTTTACTTCTGGGTGGAGACTTCAAGCACCCACATACCACATCCTCCCTGTTCTCTGCCAGTCTGTGACCTTTATATGATGCAGAGAAGAGCCAATCCCTCCCCACCCCATCGCACCGTGGATACGGCGTGAGCTACTGAAGTTTAGGGTCCGAAGGACAAGAGGGAATGAGATACGCCCTGAGCTACAGTAGGATGGACGAGCATGTTCAGGGTAGAAGGTTTCTTACCTGTGAAAACGCTGGAAGGGCTATAACATTAATTCCTGCGTCACTGTTAGGTTCTTGAGGTTCTGGTATTTGTAACAAAACCGTCCCAACTGGTTGTGGCAAAATTCCTGTATTACAGCCATTTACTGGCTCTTTCTTCCTGTCGCCATGCAGCTCTGCTTGCTGCCCAGCACAAACCTGCTCTACTTGTTCCCGGACATCAGGTGGAAGTGCTTCTAAAACAGACTGATCGAGCTATAAAATACCACAGGAGTCTGAAGTTAAAGCATGCTCAGAGAGGAGCTTAGGAGAGTTAATGTTACCACTTTCACTTCAACTTGAACATCCTAGACAATAAACAAAAGGTGCAGAGAAGCAGGCTAGGAAAGCTAACCTTCCAAACAGCACAGTTCTGGAAGGTTTTTGGCCTTTTGCCATTGAAGCCTGAATAGTACGATCTGGAGTCTGGAGAGAAGTGCACTGGCAGCACCGCCGGGTCAGGTGAGTGCAAATATACTCGCTCTATCTCCTGCGACTGCAGCCAAGAGACGGATCTCAGATCCCACCCAGGGGCCAGGGCCAGTGCCTACAAGATATGTCAAATTTCTGGCAACGGGTAACAGAGTCCTGTTTACCTTTCATACGGTAGACCACCTGTCCCCAAATACAAGTAATTCTGCTTCTGACAACACCAAGTTAGAAAAAAGGGATTCTATAAACTAATTTTGCTCTAGCCTACAGACCAGATTCCTCTGTGCATCTGTGCACTTCCATTTAGAAACATGAAATCCCATCAGCTGGGCAGGCCAATGGGATACTTTCCCAGGAAGAACTTTCTGGATAACTCACTAGCATCTGGGACCCAGTGCAAGTGTATCACAACCGTCCCTTTCTGAGCCTTAAGGCCAGCATGTATGTCTCCTTTAGCCTCCTACCACTTAGTGGAGCAGAGGAACCGACTTGCCCAACATAGGTTAACCCTACAAGGAGCAAAAATGCCAACAGTATTCCACATTTACCATGCACACCAACGGAATTACTAGCTTATGTTAGGAAAAACATGTAACTCTCCAGAAAGAACTGTTTGCAAATGCTGCAAGAAAAACCTCGGACGTAGGCCCCTACTAATGATCACCAAAGCTGTACTGCTGAATAGAGTTAAATCCGTATAATAACCGCTGCCACAAAGAGGTAACGTGGCTACTGATGGCAGTCTGCAGAACTGGCATCTATCCACGTTCTACAACTTGCAAGAGTGGCAGATCTTTGCAAAAGCACCACCTTTCTCCTAACGTGATCTTTCTCATTTGGAATTCAGTAACACTGGATCTGCCCTTGATCTACCCCAAGTAGCCCTCTCCCCTTCTTGGCTATGCTGACAACTAAAAACGTCATTCCTACTTTGAAACTGCTTTTGCACTTACATCATACTTAGAACTATTAAAAAAAAAAAAAAAAGTACCTGGGAGGGTGACGGAACCTCTATACTCAGGTTAAGTCTTGATTTTAAGCTGATGGGAGAATGTAGACCATTCCATTTTCCTGAAGACTCAGCTTTGCTAGTAGCAGGATTGACACTTGATGTCAGATGCGTAGAAAAAGATGGCAAGAAAGTGCAATTTCTAGAGGGAGGGGATATTTCCAGATCCATAGCAGCCAGAAATACTGAAAGTATAGAAAATACATAAAATAGCTTCTTCATATCCTTCGGGATGGGGTAATATGGATTCCTTCAATCCACTGTAAGTGAAACAGACTTACGCTATTGATTCCTCACAATCCAGAATGTCAATGTGTTTCTTAAAAAGTAGAGCCATGCCAGACAATTGTTATATTAACTTATTAGCCTTCCTAAAGGTAAAAGCAGCACCCAAACAAGAAGCACACTGAGGACCACTGACCTTCCTTGTGCTCTTCTGTGGATTTCTTAGCTTTCTGAACTTGAAAGAGATCCAGGACAGAGTGTGACCCACCAGGAAAGTGGCTTGACTGAACTGATGGGCGACCAGGGCACGTGGAAGGGTTTGGATTGGTCGGAACCAACTGATTGACTTGAATCCCAACCTAGAACCAGAAGTGAAAATGTGTTTCCAGGAAAACTGAAGCAAGAATATGAATTCAACTATGCAAACTTCTCAGCTATTCCTTTTTAAAAAGATCTTCTAGGTCCTATTTCTAGAATAAAAGATTAAATGAAAGTATTCAGTCTTCTATATGATTTATTACCAAAACTACTAACTAGCTAGCGAGCAGCTAATCACCTCAATCTTGGGAGTATCCAATTCTATCCAAATATACTGCAATCTCTTCAAAATCAGAAAAATCCAAAAAAGTATAATACTTTTATATTTCACTAAAGTTCTAACCAACCAAGTTTTTAACATAAAAAAAAAAAAAAAAACAAATTCCATAGAGGTCAGTCTACTTGTAGCCTTACTCATTTATCATTTTTGTTTAAAATGAAGTACTTCTCAAATAAATGGGTGGGGGCGGGGTGGGATGGGCAGTGCCCCAGGTACACCGCACCCCGGTGTCTAGATAACTACACCCCACAACACTGTAAAGCCTTACTGTAACAGTATTTCAGGGGGGAGTTTACATTGTGTCTGGCTTAGTAACTGTTTAATCCTTCCAAAAATGCCACACCAAGCCAATAAATGCCTTTCACTCACATATGTGTACACATAGTGGAACCCTACAAAGGTTAATCCTCAAGAAAATTAAGGTTTTTACATTTTTGATTCCCTCTCACCTACATGTCCCAAAGGCATGTTTCTGTGCTATGGTAAATGCTCCCTTCTAGAGCATCAACAGACATCAGAATGAATTTGGTTAAAAAGGACCTTAAAGGTACAAGAATTATTTGCTGTTCTATACTCCTCACAGCCCCATCTACTTCTAGGGGAGTGAGAACAGGAAGCAAGATAATGTAGGTAAAATAAGCCCTTGGTTAATTAAAAGATACTATAAAAATTTAACATACAAAATTATTCTAGGCAGAATATAAAGAGCTTTCAGAACAAATGTGACTCTCTGCTGAAAAATAACAAGATCGGGTCACATGAGAAAGTCAAGAATTTTTCAGTTTCTATTCTCCTGTTACTATTTCAAAGGAGCTGAAAATATGCACATAAACCCACTACCTCCATGACCATTCTTAGATCAAGCCTTAAATGAGAAAAACACTGTAGAAAGTCAGAATTTTAAAATGTTACATACTTACCCCTCTCATATCCGATATATTTAGTTTCATTGTATGAAACATGTTTAGTGTAGCTTTTCCAATTATCTTTGCACTATCTGTTGCCTGGTCAAGAGTTACAGTCCTGTAAGTGATAGAATTAACTTTTTTAAAGGAACAAAAGCTACATCCCATATATATTCACTAGTACCTCACAAGTATTGAACGGTTTAAAGAGGTATAGGAAAGTTGTCAAGAAAGTTACAAAGAAATTTAAATAATTAAGTACTAAATATAATCCTTGAAAATGAATGATATAGTCTTCCTTCAAGGAAGCCAGTAATAACAAATTAATTACAATGACAGCAAGGAGTAAAAGAAAAACCATATAGAATACTAAGACTTTGAGATATAGACTAAAGAAGACCTGGCCAACTGAAAATAAGTTGGAAAAAATTCTTTAGAAAGATGTATTTTAGTTAACGCATATATATACAAATAACACGCATACTATGTTGCAACTAAAGCATGAACGTATTTTAAATACAATGTTTGAGATTCCAAGAGAAATTTTAGATTCCAAGATTATCCATGTTGAGGTATGAAAGAAAGATGAACCCCCTGTGTTTTAGTTCTTGACTCTACTTTTATTGTTTCAAGTAAAGCCACTGAATAATTTCAACATGTGAATATGTGCATGACAATTCTCAGAGGCTCTAGAAATCAACAAACGTGTGTGCAGCTATGACAAAGGAAATATGGTGGCACCCTGTCTAAAACCCAGCAGGCCTAGAATACACAATTCTTACATCTTTAAGAATTCTTGAAGGAGGCCGGGAGACTGCCAGCATTATTAGGTGCTAAAAACTATTTTTATTATATTTACTTTACCAGTAGGTGAGGACATTATGTACATCCATGAAAGTCACCAGTATTTTTAAGGAAACTATTTGCAAAATATTTCCATTTATTTGTTGCCTTAATTAAGTTTATTTCAAACAAATAAATACAGAACTTAAGAGTGAGATTTTTAGTGGACCACGGTGGTTTAAATGTGTTTATCTTATCTTTCCAGAATACCACTAAACTGTCTTGAAATGATTTTTAAATAGCCTAGACTCTTAAAATAAGAGGAGGTAAGAGTAGAGGAAAAATGTTAACTGTAATTTAGAAAACTGAGAGCACATCAGTAAATGGTAAGTTACCAAACATGCCTGCTATGCCTAAAGCAAGGCACCAGCGGGAGATAAGTCAATTTATGCTACAGGACCTCAGACACACTCCATGACTGGAGGTGTCAGGTGCCAACGGAGGGGGTGAGAACGTGCACGTGCGGCCGACGGAGAGACAGCCCCTCCTCTGGGAGTGGCACTATACCCAGAATGTCGATGCTGGAAGCTAGGGGACATCATTCACGGCCAAGGGAAGGGAGGCACCTCGCTCGAAAGAAACTACGCTCTTCCCACCCAAACTGCTCCTCCTATTGAGTAACCAGAATGCTAGCTGCCATCTTTCATCTGCTCCTTGGCTGCAGGCAGGAGATGGGAAGATCTCTCGTGGGGCAAACTGACAAGTCTGACAGCAAAGACCACAGACAGAACTGCTTGTGGTAACCAAACACAAGCCCCTCAATCACTTGTCTGTGGTGAAGCCCACTGGTCCACATGTCCCACTACGAATCCAGAAGTTCCAAATAAAATTTTAGAAGTTCATATATGAACAGTCATGAACTATCAGACAGATGGTGAAAGAAAACCTCTACTGTAAAAGTAATCAAAAGAGAAAGAAGGAATCAGGAGAAACAAGTGACAGAGGGAACAGAAGAATATTTAAGAGATAAGAGAGAATATGGCATTCGTGAAATAACAGATACTTATATTTAAATGTCCAAAGAATTAAGAAAAATACTCAGAAGTTTAAAATGTTGGTAGAAATAAAAAATTAATATTGATGAAGTACCTGGCACAAAAACAAAGACCAAATAAAACTCCAGAACCCCTGGGACACCTGGGTGGCTCAGTCGGGTAAGCATCTGATTTTGGCTTCCTGTCATGAACCTGGGGTCCTGGGTTTGAGCCCCGCCTCGGGCTCCCTGCTCAGCGGGGAGCCTGTTTCTCCCTCTCCCTCTGCTGCTCCCCCCGCTCATGCTCTCTGGCTCTGTCAAGTAAATAAATAAAATCTTAAAAAAAAAAATCCTGGAAAAAAGAGGACAATGGAGTCTTTAAATGAGGAAAAATGATTTCTAACTATAACTTTTAAGTCAGCAAAGCTACTGAGCATGAGGATAGACAGGTTCAAAACAACTTACACCCATGTATTCTTTCTCACTAGATACTAGGAAAAGGAGACCTCAAGGATCCTACACAGATCATAGAGAAGGGACACCCCTTGACTCCCACTCTACAGTAAGTCTAATCCCCGATTGTGTGGGCACACAGGAGGGCCCCGAGAGAGCGCTCCAAGAAAAAAGGTCAAACCAGGTGATTAAATGGTGTACTGAAACACACTACCAGGGAATTTGGGGATAAAACTCAGTGGCAAATTCACAAAAAAGCCAACAAAAAGAGATGCTGAGTAAAACTCCAGGACAAACAAGTTCCACAAAAAAGGAAATGTGATCACAGCAGACTCTAGGACGAACCATTGTGCAGCATACACATGCTCACCCTCGTGGAACACTGCGGGGGGCAAAGGAAATACACATACAGGGGAAACAAGAATAGGCAATGGAAGAGAAGTAGTGCAAAGGACTCTGTGTGTGTGTATAAAATTCAAATTAAAAACATATATACAAAGGAACGCCAAGGGGGGAAATTCTTTACCCAAAGGAAAACTGTTAAAAGAAAACTTTTCCTATGTGATAATCAAGCCACAGATTTCAAATGACACATGGCTCTTTGATATGCAATTTAAAACGTGCCCTTTCTCTTACAGTACTGTAACATATCAGAGTCTGGGAGGCACATGATTGCCACGTAGCTTTTGATCAAGGCCAATGACAAGAGGTAAGAGAATCATGGAATGCGGAGTACCACTTCTTGACTCAGCCCAACATGAATGCCGCTGGGATTACAGTAGCGGCCCACAGACTTTTTCTGTAAAGGGCCAGAAATCGCCCGTGCTTTATGGTCCCTCTCACAGTCTTCGCTTTTCACAAACGTTTACATAAATATCATTCTTGGCTCACACAAACCACAGAAAAACAGGCCCCAGGCTGGATATGGCCCACAGGAAACAGTGTGTCAAGCCGGGAGATAGAGGAAATATATGGTCAGTGTTAAGAGTATTTCATGATCCCTCACCTAAAGCATTCCTCATGCAGTCAGACCACCACCGAAATGTTAGGTTTAAGTTAATGGTTTACAACTGGTCTGATTGTTGGTAACATTTATAAAATTACACCTGTTTTGATTAATCACGTGCTCTTTTACATTAGCATCTTCTCCAAAGTATTTTAAGGGCACAGCAAAATGGACACTTGACCACCGGCTACGCACAGCAGACTGTGAACTGTCCTGTGGTTACTCAGCCGAGTTCTCACCTCGTTAGAGATGAACACTGAAATATTTGTGGAAGGAAAGAGACAGTATTGGAGATTTGCTTCAAAATCACTGGGAAGAAGGGGAGGAAGGATGGCGTCAGAGGAGCAAGTCCGGTAATGGGTTCACAGGGGTTCGCTCTACTGTTCTTTCTACTTTTAAATGTTTTGAGTTTTCCGAATAAAACTTTTCAAGTTCAGGACAAAAATGGAACAAATACCAACAACAGCAAGCAGATAATGTGCTTACAGAAAGGCTATTATCCTTCAACTAGGAGCCGGGGGAATAAAGTATAATTAATCCTAGTTTTCTTAATGTTAAAATTACATTTTTGGAGTACCTGGATCTCCACAAAGGACTGAAAGGCGGCTGATTTTCTTATTCAGATTAGAGGAAGTGAACCCCCCCAAAATAGACAATGCTAAGTAACTATAAGATCTTTAAAAACAGACATGAAAAGAGGAAACTGCCAGTTCTCTTCCCAAAGAAAAATGATTTTGTTTTTGGATGATCCTTCCCATATATCTTAAAAAAAATCAAGTTCCAGAAAAGGTAATCTGATTTTCCCATAGAAACCACGTGTAGAAGTATCATTCTCTTCCAGAGTTAGGGCCTAATAACCAACTTATCATAGAAATGATCACTAACAGTGTATTTAACTACCATATGAAAGACGGATACATCAAAATGTTTATTAAAATAGGTAAATGTAACAGTTAAAGATTACCAACTGCATAGAAATATATTTTATAAATCTGTTGTTTCACGTATAATTTGTAATCCTTGTTTTCACAGTGAACGAAGGCGTGAGTGACAAGCCGCAGCCGTGTGCGGCTGAGAACGGTCCTCTCGTGACTCCTGACAACATCATCGTTCACACCGACGGAACTGGGGTGGTTGGCATGAGCTCACCCTTCACAAAACTTTTTCTTTTTTACACACAATTCCTTATGTGTGGCTTTCAGGGTCAGAAGTCTCAAAGCTTTGATTGATTTAACAGATAAAATACAGTGTACTATTGGCATATAAAACGGTACACAAAAGTTTTTTCTTTTGGTCACAAACTTTACATGAAGTTTCATAGTAGTGGCCCTTACATTAAAAAAAAGGGGGGGGCTTAAAATGCTTTCTACCAGTTTGCAGAGACTACAATAATTAAATCATTTCAGAAAAAAAACCCGTACCTCCCTAAATAAAGTGAACGTCTCATTAGAATCACTTTCTGAATCACCGCACTGACCTTTCCCCCCTGGACCCTGTCGCCACCCACAACCGTTGCCACCCTTTCTTTCTGTCTGTGCACGGAAGTCCACAGCCTGAAGACTCCCTCCAAATGTCAGGCACACAGGTTCCTGTGACCAGCCGAACCTGAGGGCAGTGACACGCCAGCAATGGCCTTGAGCTGAATATCTGATAACCTCAGAGTGTACAGATCTTTATTGAAACTCTTCCTTGGTTTTCTTCTTTTTCCTATTAATAGTCATAACCTGCACTGAAATATCAATTAGCCAAACTCCTTTTACACATAAGCTTACCTGGCGATGTTATCACAAATCCCATGGCCTCCAAATTTTGCAGTTTCGACTGGGGCCCCAGGCTTTCGCACCATGACTTTGAGCGTCAGGCGTTTACCCTTCACGCCGGCAGCCTCAAGGCGTCGCTGAATTTCTTCTGAAAGATTCAGAAGAAAAGCTTCCGCTTCTTTTGGCTATGGAAAAACAAACAGAAAAACTCCCACGTTATTTTCCTATACGCCGAACAATTCTCAAGTATTTTCACTTCCAGAATCAAACATGTATACTCTTTATGTCCTAAAAGCTGCAGGAACAAGACTGTGAAGTCTTCACTTCAAGCAACAAGAGTCTATGGGCTAGTTGGAGAGATGGGACTAGACGAAAAGATAAAGAACAGTAAATAAATGGATAAAACTCGTCAAGAGATCAGTACCTGGGTAAACCTTATTCCATAGTTGATTTCAGCTGAAATAGATTTTCTTTCCTTTTCAGTTCGAACTGGTCTATCATCCAAACCACGGCAGAACCTATAAAGCATCTGACCTGTTTTGGGACCAAATTCTTTTTGGAGCTTTGCCATTGTCATATATTGCAAATCTCCACAAGTTTTAATTCCCAAAGAGGTCAACTTGGATTCCATCGAACGTCCAACTCCTAGAAAAGGGGATATGTGTAATTCTTTAATTCTGCACATAAACCATTAAAAACAATTTAGCAATGTGAAATAACTATCATTCACCCACAAAACAACTAGTTTAAAATAATCTCCCTTAAAATTTTTAAGTGACATAACTGAAGTATCTCATAGACTGAAGAACTGTTTAGTGCAGATGCTAGTAAAGTTATTTCTAGAATCTACTCCTCAATTTGAGCTCCAGATATAGGTGAACCTTCTCAAATATGTGTAACTACATAAGTTCTCAGAAGAATGCCATCTTTATTCATTACTGAGTAATATCAAGATTTCCATCTTATTCACAAAATCAACAAATGAAGTGACAGACTTGTTTACACAGGCCTACAGTTATGACTACATGTGAGGAGACTCAAGAGTGTTAGGAATTCTACTATGATTTCAGTGATGGCCAAACTTCACAAGGGTCTCAGCCTCCCTTTCTATGAATGAGAACTAGAACAAGAACTTATGACACACGTCCAAACCCAAAAACGTTAGTGCTGTCATACTGGACGAAGTGACCTGGGGATGAAGGTTCCTAAGCAAAGTGGCAGTGAGGGCAAGACAAATTTCTTTTACCAACAAAGATTATCTCCCTGAAAAGGTCTCAACCCTCCTACAGCTGGGCCAGCATGCAGCACAGTCCCTGTGTCCTTCTCTTCCAGATGCTAGGTTTGAGCCTCACCTAGAGGATGCTGATGAGTTCTGTCACTCTCAATTTGCCCAAAATCTTAACAAAGGTACACATATCTCGGAGAGGTATTTAAGAGTAACCTAGGGAAACTAAAACTCTTATCAGAATGGTTTGCACACTATCAAATCAGTAATTTCCACCAATAAAGAAAAGACTTTCTGGTCTTCTGTAGGATCTTGTGGGAGAGCTGAGTGAAGTTGGCTATGCTGGCTCATCACTTGATCATTCTTTTTTTTAAGATTTTATTCATTTGTGAGAGAGAGAGCGCGAGCGCACGCACACACAAGCTGGGGGAGCTACAGGCAGAGGGACAGGGAGAAGCAGACTCTGCAACTCTCCGTGGAGCAGAGAGCCCGATGCGGGACTCAATCCCAGGACCCTGAGATCATGACCTGAGCTGAAGGTCCAACCGACTGAGCCACCCAGGTCCCAACGACCATCATCCTTCTAGCAGCTATTCTCTGAGTGGTCTTCAGTAGAAGGACAACTGGTCTAGTCCAGGTTCTGCCAGGAGCAGCTCTTAAAGCAATTACATAGGACACAGAGTTAGGAGGCTGTCAACCTTACAAAAGATCTATGGCCGTGGAGGTGGGCAAGACAAGTTCAAACCAAGAAAAGTCATTCCCTCGTGGAAGAGATGAAAGGTGTTAAGGGCAATGCCTCTCATCTGTGCCATTTTAAAGTTCAAGTAAGAAGAGAGAACAAGAAAGAATACAAGAGTCTGCTAGAACAAGAAAGAATACCAGCGTCTGCTTTAACATCACCAAAATCTGCCAGAGGAGTACCATTTACAAAAAGGTGAAATTCTAAGTGAAACCCATCTGAGTATTTTTCAAGATGGAGAGGAGAAACCCAAGGTAAGAAGCAAATCATACAAGAGGCTGGCCAAAGTCAGACACTCTAAACACCGTCCATCGTTCAGGAAAGGCTTTTCATCTCTGTTGCCCCACTCCGCACTCTCAAACTATGATCATGATCTTTCCTTTGGAGATCTGGGGAACTGATACATTCTCACTGATTTACAAATCAGTGAGAGGCACTAATCCTGGATTATTTCTATGTGTGCTGGCGTGGGGCAGCAGAAAAATGTATTGTTTTTGAGAATATCTTCAATACAGTGGAACAGAATTATTATTCGCTAGTAGGTGCCAAAGAAAGGCTATCATATCAAGTATCACCAAATTAACCACAATCAACCTAATCTAAGTAAACTGTCCCTGTGGGGAGGAAGGAAAAGCCCTGTCCGCTGCAAGCTCATCTAATGAAATGCAACGGGCCTGAAGTCAAGTGGGGGAGGGACGCATGTGGGGCGGTGGCCCACCTCTAACCCCTACTATACTGAGTGGGGAGGAAAAATGAATCAGCACCAAAAAGCCTCACAGGGTTTTTTGTTTAATTGCCTGCCTCATGAAAGCGTTTATAAGGAAAGGACGCACTTCTAAGGACACTCAAATTGAGTGCAGCCACCTCAGAAGGAAAAAGTGAAGGAAAACATGCTAGCTTAGAACCAAGCCTCCGAGAAGGAGAGAAGAAAAAAAAAAAAAAAGGATGTGGAAGCTCCTGGTCAAGCCACTGGGACAAAGACTTGCTTTCTGTCCTTGAAGGGAACTATATTACTCTCAATTAAAAACAGCCAGTAATGTCTCCTCCCCTGGCATCCAGACTTGACAATACAGCAGAGAGACGGAAGAATAAAGTTTTAAAGAGGAAGGTTTGCACCATCTAAATTAGCACCGTCCAGTAGAACTTTCTGTGAGTATGAAAATGTTCTCTATCTGTGCTGTCCAATCCAGTAGGCACTTGCCACATGAGGCTGCAGAGCACCCAAATGTGGCTAGTGCAAATGAGGAACTGAATTTAATTTTATTTGACTGTAATTAATTTAATTTGAAATTTTACTGGCTTCACTTAGGTACTGGTTCCCATTTGAGAACAGTGCAGATCTTTATGTCCACCTGCACAGTGGTGGTGCTTCTCTAAGAATGGCCGGGGGCCCAAACCCAGTGCGGGCTGTACCAGGTGCAGAAGGCCCTCAGGGTAGGGGCACATGCATGAGGTGAAAGGCGTGGCAGAGATCCAAAAGAATTCATAGAAACAGGTTATTGTATGTAAACAGTCAGTGGGGATGATCCTTTCTATCATTAAATAAACAGATCTCATTAGGTAATTTATTTGTTAGCATAACATATAATCATTATTCTGTAGAGTCCCCTAAAACATGAACTTACTTAGTCATGTGTTCTCTCCTGCTTGTGTAGCTACGATAATCGTGTATACTGTGCTGGACACACTGTGTGCCAAGTAAACACTTATGGGCACAGAGGGCCAAAGAGAGCTTGTAGAGGACAACAGGTGAGGTGTATTTATCCTGAGTTTCTTCTGGCTTCTTGGTTAGAGAGCAAAACTTCCCCAAAGCATGTCCCACAAGATGTTAATAGGCACTATATATTCATCTTCAAATATCTGTGGGAAATTACTATTTTTTAACAAAGATAAATAGGTTTCTTTATGGTAACATTCTCAACTTTACTAAGCGGGCCCTCTACCAGGGATGGTTCCCGAACGCATGTGAAATCTTTTTTTAAAAGAACAGCCTGTGTTCTGTAGATTGATTACAATGCCACCTTCCATACAGGCCTAACAGCAGCAGAAGGTGACATTCTGCGTGCCTTCGTGAAAGGTTCTCAATCTAAGATTTTGGGAATTTGATAAAAGTCAACAGACATATGGAAATCACATGAAGAATTCTGGGTGGATACAACCTGGTTTTGAAGAAGAGAGGAGGCCACATGGGAGGGTGGCTCGCCAGAGGGAGCCAATCTTGCTGCCCTCCCACTATATTTCAGGTATCGCTTAGGAAATTCAAGGCAGCCTGAGCAAGCTAAGAGAGATGGCTAGTATAGGAAGTCTGGACACATAGTTCACGTGCAGCTTTAAATACACTATACCAGTTCCTTCTTATAGAAGTCTGCAGTAAGATGTGTTATTAAAACTTTAAATTGTACTGTCTAATAAAGTAATTTGCTAAGCCTGATTTTAGAAGGTTAATTATTCCCTCCAATTTAATCTCAAACTGACCATCAAAATGTCCTATTTCACATTTCTAACACTAATAACATTCTTTTAAGTTATTTACTAGGGGGTCAGGAAGCTTTACAACTCACCTACCATAAAATGGCATTTTGGTCATTTAATATTTGATAGCCTGTAACAGAAATTTCTAAGTTGCTTCAGATATACTATTTTAGGTTTAAGAATATGCATCTAAAAATGATCACTAAATCCACTTTTCACACGCAAATGAATTAGAAAAACAACTTTCATTGAAAATGTATGGTCTTGAATTTCCCCACTACAAATACACAGGAGCTTTGTGAAACTAACACTGTGTTTTTTAACAAATAGGATGATTATCTGAAACAGTTATCAAGGATTACTGCATGGTTTAGAGAAATTTCTTAGAAAGAGGTATCTACCATAGCAAGCAAATCTAAATATTTAATAACTGTGAAAGGAACTGTCCTGTAATTATTAATTGTGAAATGAATTGTCCTACACAAAAAAATTACATCTACTCAAGGTCCCAAAAGGGCAACTGTTTTTCAGTTATAATTAATTATATTTGATGATTTCTCTATGGAAACATTTTTACAAGCCAGGTTAGCCACACAGTAACTACACAACAATATAAAATAACTAAAGATCCTGGCCCTTAGCGGAGAAAGGTGGAGACGGACATTTTACTTCTACCTCTGAGTTAACAAAACATAATACTTCGTCTTTAGGTTTTATTCTTCCTAACAGGATTCATACATTTTCTACTTTTAAGGCTATTTGCTTACTAAACTCAGAAACCTGTCATGAGTTCATCAGTGTAATTTTATAAACAGAGGAATCGATTCTCAGGGCTTATATTTGGCCTAGAAATACACAATTTCAATTATGATTTATTTAAAGGACCAAAAGTCAATTTCATCATATTTTCTTTAAAATGATTTCTAGGAATTCCCTAATCTTGCCACTTGAGAAATATTTAAAGTAAAATATGTGAGAAATAGAAGTAAAAGGTAACATTCAGGTCCTGATTAGTCAACTGAGGGGATTAATCATTGAGGAATTCCAAATTCTGTTTCTCATGGCACTCAATCATGGATAAAAAATTTAATTCATGTTTCGGAAAAGAGAGTAATGTTGTAAAACTATGAAAAGCATTAACAGATGTTTACAATAAACCAAAGTTAAAAAGCAAAGATCTGTATTTACCTGGCAGATTACTAACTAGCTGACCTCTGATAAAATCATCAACTTCTTCTGGTTTTAAGTGGTACTGGCCATCTGGTTTTGCTTTTCTAGTTGCCATTCTAGCAAGGAGAATATTAGAACCTATAAAGTTAAAAAAAGAAAACAAAAAACGGTTTTCAAAAAATATTCACACTTATTTTTAAATTTCTTAACAAAGACATCTACAGACAGGTTACCTACCAAATTTCTTTCAAAAACAATGAAAATAATTTGCAATCCTGGTCATTTCAAATACAGTACAAAACAGGCAGAATTTTGTTAAATAGGACATATTATAACCTGCATTGATACTGGATAGAGGTTTCCCTTCGTTCCCAAACTGGGTGTCATTTCAACATCCCCTACCCTGGGGTAAAGGAAGGGAGAGAGCAGTCCCTAACCTTATGTTCAGAGATGCAGGCATTAAGGGCAACGATCAGAAATTCCATCATCCTGCCAACCAGTGCGTCCAGACTGAGCAGGGAAATAAAGCCAAAGACGTGCTACTGGACAGGGGGTAAAAGGGAGCCCAAAGAACCCAAAGTCTCACTATATAATCAGAACATGTACAGTGGGAACGGAGGGTGGAAGAATATCACAAACTGATGGTGACAGTAAGGTCCCAGGTGGGGTGTGGACGTGGGGAAGTCAAGCAGACAGCGGAAAAGGCTAAGGGGGACAGAGACCGTGTCAGGGCTCTGTGAGAGGAGGATGTTGAAACTTAGGGAAGACACAGAAAGGACATGGCTCGGTTTTCTGGAAGACTTACGTTAACAACTATGTGCTTTCCTAGGGTAAATGTGTAGATATTCATGAAGAGAAAAAGTTCTGCAAAGTCACACCAAAATGATAAAAGGGTGAGTTGTGGAGAGGCAAAAGGGGCTGAGGGGTGGAAATATCACGTGGGATTTTCATTTTAATTGCGTGACTGAACTTAAAAGAATGTACTCATATTGTCACACCTCTGAATTAAAAAGAAGTACGATTTAAACAACTAAACCCATGCCAGATACTGGAATACAGTAAATAAGCCCTAAACGGACGCTGGAGAAGGATCTGTAGGCCAAACACAGGGGAGTAGCAAGACAGGCTAGCTAGGAACTGGAGGAATGCTATGAAAGTATTAATAATGTTTTCTACTTTCTGTATCTTACGATGTTTTGGTATCTTAAAACTCTTGCTGGCTGTGGGGAGATGGTCCTCCCAAGGCTAGCCAGTTTCTAAGGACAGCAAACAACTACCTCCCTTAGGAGTGCACCTATCACATGCAAGCCAGCCACCCTCAAACATCTCCTTATCAAGCTCACACACAACGACAGTATTTTCCTGCCCTAAGTCATCCAGGCAGGGTACCGGGCAACTAGAATTCCCTGCTTATAACCCTAAGACCACAGGATTATCCAAAATAGCAAATCCAAAGCTGTTTACTCCACTCTGTCCAGCTTTTCCCACAGAAACCCCAATAAGGACTCCGGCCTAGGATTTCCCCTCACTCCTTGCTTCTGCCTCCGGACCAAAACGGGGATTCCCCATGTGGCCCTACATGGCACAGCAAGCCCTCTCCTCTTCTTGGCAAGTCTAAGGAATAAAAACCTTTCCACAGCATTGGCTGCTCTGTGTCATCACTCAGTTCTCTCCATAAATTAAAATCCCAAGGGTACAAATGAGACAGGGAACTTCAGAGGAGGGAGGATTTCTAAATGAGAATGGAGGAGGAGTGGTTGGAAATGACAATGACAAGCTAAGAGGAAGTTACATCTATCTTGCAAGCCTGGGACGTACAGAGTACCGGAGAGAACACAAGTAAAGAGGTATCCTGGCAGGAGCTACTGTGTACAGTGTGTTCAGAAAGGGGGAGGTGACTCAGGGAGGTAGAGCTACCCAACAGAAAGGAGGAGGTGACTCAGGGAGGTAGAGCTACCCAACAGAGGGCTCCAGAGGGTGCAGCTGCAAAAGCCAACACAACAGGGACAGATGATGTGAGCAGATGAGGAAACTAAGTACAAGGATTAAAGATGAAACAGACAAGGGCTGGGGAGAGAGCACACAATCACTGAGGGCCATTGGTTGATAAGGGTGACTTCTGGAATTGAGGGTGAAGACAGCACTGGTCGAGCACTCCAGGAAGCTGAAGTTCCCAAAGTAACTGAATTACAAGATTCACAATAACATTTAACTCCAAATCCCCCCCAACCACCCTGCTTGAAAGGCGGCTGTGGCTCACTTAAAAAAAATATGTTTACAAATACTGAATTCACTTCTCCCCATTTCTGAAAACTAGAAATACTCCAACTTGTTTATCCCAATGACAGTATCATCATCAACCATTTATTTGCCTTTCTAACACTTCCATCTCACGTATCGCACAAATGTGAGTGATGCTAAGAAGCGTCTTAGAAGTCAGAGGCCTATGCGGTACGGTAAAAAAAACAAAATCTAAAAAATCACTCATAAAGATTAAACGATATTCAATGATCACAAGGCAATGCTTTGAGTAAAATGAAGAGTACAAGATAGGCTGGATACTAACCAATTCCAACAGAGGCCGCACATTTCGTCTGGTCTTTGATTTCCATGCGGACAGCATTTGCAAATTCATCAGGAGTAAGTCTGGTCTCTGCAAGGATCTCAGTGATGTCTACCAGTGCTTCATCACAACTGACAGCTTCGATGTTATGTGTGTAGCTGTCGACACAAAGCAAAGGCAATGAATCACCCGGGAGCTTGCCCTCGAGGAGACACAAATGTGGCAAAGCCGAGTCTTCCTCTGGCATCTTTCTTCACATTTCCTTGTAACACTTAAAATGCTAAAAAGTATTAGCATTTTAATTAAAGTGGCCCAAGTGCCATTCTTTAGTCACCTAACTTTTAACTGCAGAATTAATTAGTATTTTCTCATTTTCCATATTAACTACCAAAAATACAGCAGAAATTCTCATTCCAGTTTCTCTATGCTAAGGATACCTTTGTAAAGCTCTGAATAGTTGAAAAGCAGTGGGCAAATTAGAACTGTCATAACATTTAATCTAAAAACTGTTCAAAACACAGTTTACCAGAATCCTAAACAGATAGAAAAGTCACGTAAATCAGTCAAATAAGTAACTGATAATCTCCTGAACAAAAATACCATGTAAATACCTTTTACTGTAGCAGGTCTAGGATACAGGATATAAAGGCTAGTCACCCCCAAATACCTATCTGAAAGGACACCAACTACATTCCCTGAACGTGGAAATACGGTGGGTTTTGGTCATGATCTTCTGACACAAAGGACTTGTTTTAATTAAGCTCGAGAAGAGGAAAAGGAAGAGCAGAGCTGTCCTGTGGCTCCAAAACTAATTAAATATGCAGACCACAAATGGAAGGCAACCAGAAAGGCCTCCAGGTCAAAAACATACCTTCAATCATCTACATGGTAACGTATATTATGCCTTATCTCACCTACATCTTGCTGCAGGTTACAGTTCGGAGTAATTGGCTGTATTCATTTAAGAATAAATATCTGTCTGTATCCATTCAAGAAATGAGTGTTTCGTTTACACTTTAAATAAAGGGTGAAATCTGTAAGAGCAGAAGGGTATACCTGACAGGAGAAATTCTACTTCCCAGTGAAAGGTGCCCCGAGGCCTGGAGAACATGAAGCCGAGGCAGGATTTCCAAAGGGTGGTAGGAGAAGAACACTGCATTTTTCCCCCAAGCACAGCGACGTGCCAAGGTCAGTGTCTCCACAGACTAAAAGAATCTCAGGGCTAGTATGTGTCATGGATCTCTTTCCAATCCTCCCGATGTGAGATTCAGGCTGGTAGCTGCCTGAATGCCTCGCTACTCGGAACGCAGAACATGGTAGTACCACTGCCCAGCTCAGTCATCCACTCCCAGCACTCAGCTGGATGTTTCTATTGACCTCAACTCTGGAACAGGATTTAAAAAGCATACTTTCCACTTGGTAACACCAACATTTCCACAGGGGGGATCTTAAGGACACCTGTGATTATAAACGGCTTATCACTCAGCACTCAGACCGACATACTAATGCCAGGTAACTTCATCTGTTCCTTTTATCTTCTCTTTCCTGCTCAAGTAGAGACCGGATCTCGTTTCTCTCCATAGGACCAGCTGCATCAACAGCTATTTGTACTTAACAGATCCTCAATAAATATTCAAAATAATGCATAAAAAGGGAGAGGAAGAGGTGAAGACAGAAGTGCAAAATGTATCTCTTAGAACATTAATACACTCCAAGGTCGACAAACCTTGGCCTACTATCCAGATGCCTGTTTTGGTAAATAAATATTTAATGGAACACAACCACACCCATTCACTAATATATCTGTCTGTGGCTTTCACTTTATACAGCAGAACTGAATAGTTGGAACACAGACCTTATCTAGCCCTTTATAGAAAAAATATGCTGACTCCTACTTTAAAGCATACATGGCCTGCCACAGACTTATTTTAAAATTTGAGCTTTGAATATTAAATATACCCATACTGTAAATAAAAGTTAATCTCCTTTTCTCAATCCAACTAATCAACCATGCTGAAACTACTACTAAAAACAAACTTTTATAAAAACTAACTTTTGGCATACCTAATGATTTTAGAAGATAAATGGTTTTAGAGTCTCCACTCGTTGACCCATCAGTTCTAATTATAAACAAAATTATAATTCAAATGTAATAAAAGAATAACCAGGTTAAAAAATGCCAATTCTCCGTCTGTCTGGTTCCAGAGGAAGAAAACGAGAGCCACGGAGTTGAAGTTATACAGACAGAGAATCAGTTTCCACTGACGTCAGGAAGCAGCGAACAGTCTGAGCAGTGCCAATATGTCCCTTAAGACTGAGCTACCGATTACTGGACTGGCTGAGGAAAGGGTTCCTGAGAGAAGCATCCAGCAAAAGTGGCCCTGACACCCCTAAAGAACACCAGACTCTCTTCACTGTTAGATAAAAGAAGTAAAGGAGGAGACATGGAAGTGACCACAGTGTTGGCTGTACCTTGCCAGTGTTTCATACATTGTTCGTGCAACTTCCTTATATGCATGAAAATCATATGGAACAGCTTGAAGGTTGGGACAAAGTTGTTTAGCCTGCCCAAAAAACATTCCGTTCCTGATGCCAACTTGTCTAGAGAAAGAATAAAACACAATGGAGGTTATACTAGGAATAACTTTCAGATGCTCAATCAAATATCAAATGTTGATAGTATCTCCCCATGCCACTAATATATAATTTTCACTTAATTCTCATTAGGGATAAACAACAAGCATTAAGAAAATTGTCAAGTTTGATTTCCCCCCAAAGGAAAATTGCACAATGGTCTGATGAGTGTAAATGACATGTGTAGATGTGCCAAAATGTTACTAAAAGACCAGGTTTGGCTCTTGTCTGTATCTGAAGATTTCTCCTAAGACTCACACCTCTGGCCCCTTTGCAGAGATGCCAGCATGCCATATGCTGGTGATATCACAACCACCACAGAGCAGGAATATGCTGTCAAAAGAGGTTTTCTTCCCCTAACGCACGGCACGGTTTGGCCAGGATTCATCCCCCAAAGACAAAGAATATAAATGAAAGAACTACACAAAACAGTGCTATGTAACAAACAGACAAAATGTACTCATCCTATTACCACCCAATTCCCAATTGACCAATTCCATGCTCCTGAAGTGGCTCCACAGTGGTTGAGATGCCAACAGCATTGTATATGGTAGGACATCACTCTGGGCAGGAGCCAGGGTTCCAGAACTTTGAGGGACCTAATTGAAAATGGTATATTTTAAATCTTTTGTGTGTCTCAATGCCCCACATTACCTTTGATATTTGGAGCATTCAGCACAAAACTATAATCATGGAATTATACATAATTAGTAAAATTCCATTTGACCACTCTGCAATGAATCAAGAAAAAAATACTTTAAAGTAAAAACACAAGCGAAATAATAAGCACTGTTTCACCAGATCACATACGCCTATGTAAATACACCAAATAGTTATTCTATACGTTCATTCAATAAATATTTACTAAGTGCTTACTTAGTATGGTGCTATATACCCTGTTTGGAGAAACAATATATAAATACTAGGCTTCAATTACTCAGAGGTCTCTGGCACCCTCCCCATCTCAGACCACCACTGAAAGCCAAGAAGGAAAAGAATCCTCCAAGTTATTCAGAGGTAAAGGCAAAATCATATGCATTTCTTATGGGCACCAAAACAGTAATAAATTATGATTGCAAAGTTCCCAGTAAACAAGAAATATCTAATAGGAAGGAAAAGTGACAGTGAAAGAAGTGATGAATGATAAACAGCATGGTGAAGAAAATTTTTTCATTCATTCAACAAAAATTTACGTCTCCGGCATTTTGCAAGGTGGTAGGCAAAAGATGGTGAATAAAACAGACCCCATGATGTTCACAAGGACTACCCTGCACTCACCAGCAAAGGATAATAGTCAATGGACCTTATTTTGTAAGGCAGGGAAGTATATATAGAATAGTTTTTGAAGTCTATATAGAATTACATACAGTTTAAGACATTTTCAATAATGCTGGATATATAGGTTCAGCATGCAAAAGCTAAGCTTATAAATTAAAGGTAATTATTCTTTTTTTTAAAAAAGGCGTTATGTAATTGCTACCAATACCATATTCTTATATTTACAATAATTTCACTTTCATATTTTTTACTTACTCAAAAATTTTCAGGGTCGTATTACTTAGCAAAAGATAATACATCTACTTATGTACTTGTGCATACACATACAGCTTGGAGAGAAATGTTTAGGAGCCACCAGACACTAAGGAAGTTACAACAAAAAAGGAAAATGAAGAGATTTCCTGTAACTAAGGGAAGGAAACACTCTGAGTTGGTAGTTAGGAAACTGGATTTGTTTCATAGAAAATAAATGAATAAAGGCAAATACACAACAGATGGAAGTGACTTTTGCTACGGTGACTTATCTATTCCTGTCAACTAGGTCCCATGCAGGATAAACTACCAATACTTCATCAGTGTGTGCTGCAGAAAGAGATTATTTGCAGGTTTACACTGCACATGTAGGTTACTGTCCATTCAATATGTTAATATGTATCCATTATCAACTAAGAACAGTAAAGTGTCCTTACAAAATCACTTAAAAATGACTGATCTTAAAAAATATGATTTGAGGATATTTGTATATCATTACCTATTCATCCGCGTTATTTACCTTCTCAATTATGTATAAAGCTTTGCTCTTTCTGATGAGTAAACCGACTAACAGTAATGTATATTCTAGCCTTTGTATATACATCCTACCTTTCCATGATTTCTACCATCTCAGGTGCACACACCATCCTTTGCAGACCCACTATTAGTCTGTGTCTATTGGAAACTCACCATTGCATAAAACTGGGATGATCATCCCCACAATCAGGTCTCATTCCAACCCCAGAAACATTTCTCTGATGCAACTGTGAATATACATATTTTAAAAAAATCTTTTCACCTAAGGAAAATATAATTATGGGACAGCCACACGAAAAGGTTATCCAAGAACTCTCTTCTAGAGATTTTCATTATCAACAGCTTTCTACAAAACGAAAATCACAATTAAGAAATGAAACTCCATTGCTGTGGGTTGTGTGGGCCTTTTTTCCAACTTTCACTCAAATTCACTGTCATCAGTTTATGTATCTCCTTAAAACAATCACACCTAGGTGGCTTGCTGCACAGTATTTGGCCCACATATCGTCACCCCAATTATTTTGTAATACATTCAGCTTGACAATAACTCTCTCTGATGCAATATGACTGCAACATCCAAACACCAAAAGAAGCCTAGAGCCTAGACAAGCTGTGGCTATTTGAGTCCAAAGCCCTCAGGAAGAGGAAAATACCTTTACCCTTGAGGCAGACTTGCTATCCGTCCCCTGGTCTCCCTGCTGGCCAGCACTCAGCTTGGGGGTGCCGAATGAGAAGGGACACCCTTCAGGCAGTACACAGAGGGTGGGGCTTTCACTTTACCACCAGCTGAGCAGAACTTAAACACTGACAGAGCATTCCTGAGCTTCAACACGCCCTCCAGATATGAACACAACTGTCTAGCCACCAGACGCACACGTCGTCACACCATAACTTAGCCTTACTGAGCACAACACAAGATCAAAAATATCTAATTCTTTAATTCCATGCTTCAAAAGACAATGGTTTAAAAATGACAATGTCCATGGGGCGCCTGGGTGACTCAGTCAATTAAGCATCTGCCTTCGGCTAAAGTAATGATCCCGAAGTTCTGGAATCAAGCCCCAAATCAGGCTCCCTGCTCAGCGGGGAGTCTGCTTCTCCCTCTGCCCTGCTTGTGCGCGTACACGCACGCTCTCTCAAATAAATAAAAAAAAATCTTAAAAAAAAAAATGACATCCAATTTCTTTTGGTTTCCATTGTCGGACCTACTGATTCATCAGGAAACTAAGGTATTTATTTAAAGTTCTCTAGAATTTGTGAAAGGAAAAAAGAACTGAAGGGATGAAGCCCTGAAATATTTCTTCCCATAACATGTGTGACACAGCCCTGACTGGCACATTTGAATCCACTTCAAAAGCATCTGTAAAAATGATTAAGTAAATTATTTATAAGGATTACAACACACTTAATTTCCACATACCTGGCTTCGTAACTACAAGAGGCAATTTCAGCCTTTGACAAAACAGAATCAATCCCATTTGCTTGTGCAGAATCTTGGTTCTCCCACAAAGATGAATCTGGTATCTCTGCTTTAAAAATAATAAAATTTAATGATTATACAACATTAAAAACTTATTTTCTTTAACTTTCATTCAAGAAATATATTTTCCATTCCTTTCATATACAAATGTTTAATAAATTCCAAATATAGTTATATCCATTGGTACTGGTCTTCTTAATAAAAGAAAACCTACAGCTCTAAAATGGTTTGCTTCCATTATATACTTCACCAGCGGTCAGACAAAAACATAATAAATTCAAAGTGTTCCGTTTTAGTAAAGGCTTGTGTTTTTGTTTTTTTTACAAAATATATCAAAAGATAAATATAAACTATCCCTTTAACAGTCTCTTGAGATGAAAAAGGACGAAAAGTTATCAGGACGATCAATCCCCTCCTATATTCTTGAAAGGATTATACATCTCCCTGTAATGGGAAACAGTTAATGGAAAATATACATTTCTCTGAATATTCTTTGTTGTTTCTTAAATAAACTACCGGCAAAACTGAAACCCACTTAACACCATGCTCAACAAAACACCAATTTCCTACAAGTCATTCAGACAATTCAGTAGGTCTCATACCATAAAGAGGTTTCATCCTAAATTTAAGATTTTTCTTTTGAACACACGTAAGGTAAAAGAGCTTCACAACACTGACCCCTTCCAGTAAATTCTACTTTAATGGATTAACAACGCATACTGAATTAAAAACATTCAAGTGTGATCAGAATACCAACTGCTTTACAGAAAACGCTAGCCTGAACAGTACTACTCACGAGTATTTCTTAATATCCAAGCCAAATTTACAGCTTCACACAAGATTATAAAAGCACGTATCTCAAGAGCACTGACTATATGCCACTTTACTTCCTTTACCACCTTCAGCTTCACTAGGAATTGAGAAAGATTAAAACACAACTTCGGTTCTTGGTCTTGGGATATTACTACGTTCCAAGAATATAATTTTAAAACCTATATTCTTAAAACACAATCTCAGCCATAGTTCTAATACAATGAACAAAAATGCCGTTAGTAAAACAAGCCAAGATACACCATTTCAATTAATTCTAGACAAACCTATTTTGAGTACATCATAACAGTACGTAACTAGCAAACCGAGTATTTCTTTTCTGCTTATTTCACAGATACAATGTTCCCTGAGAAATCAGCCAAGTTAAAGCACCACCAGAGACACATGGCAAAGTATCTAGCTTTGTGGGCTAAAACAACTCTTCCTGGTTTGACTCCAGAAATTGTCAGCATCTTTTACTCAACTATGCAACCCACACAAGTATTTTTGGATTCCGGCACCCATACACACAAACCATAAAGACAAATCAAACTGTAAAGACTGGTATCTTAATGGGCTCAAATCCCACTTGCCTCAAAAAATTAAAACAGCAGAGCATATAATTTGAGCCATGATTTCTGAGGTATTATGATAAACATATGCTATACCATGACAAATTAAAAACAGAATGCAAAGCAGACTTCCCTGTTTTTCTGAAGCATCTCAGAAGGCTAAATATCTGCTTTCAGAGTCCATTATTCTAAGCTGAAAATCTGCAAGAATTTCAGGATTGTCAGTATCACAGTTCAAGAGAGGGTGCTACTAAACCAAACAACAAAGAGAGTTGAAGCTTGAAGAGCCACAACCAGCTGCCTTGCACAGGTGTAACCATGACCTTATGCCTTAAAAGCTGGGGACCTAGGGTACTTCTATTTGAAGGTCTAGTCAAATCATCTATGACACTTGTCTTGAAAATTATAGAAAAACCATGCTTGAGGTGAGAACAGTGTCTGTGGTCCCTGGGCTCCCAATGCCCTGCCTGAGAGGCACCACCTCATGTTTCTCTTCACTGGGCCGGCTGACCTTTTCCACAGGGCGGCAGAGTGCGTGGATCCCTCCACGAGCGCAGTGAGTTGCTTCAAGGGAGATTCAGGGAAATTCAGGGACACACTGTCCTCACTGGAGGGCAAAGTAGAGAACTGCTCATCAAAACTTGACAAACTAGACGGGCACATGAAGAATGTGGAGGAACGGTTGGAGAAATCAGAAGTCAGGACCCAAGTCTGTGAAAAAGAAATCGCTGAGAATAAATCTATAACTAACACGATTTTAAAAACTGTTGTTCTTTAGAACGAACACTGAAGCTGTCGAAGGGATAAGAAAACATCTGCATCCTGGAATCCAGGAAGAGGTAAAAGCCCCAACCACAAAATCTTGAGTACAAATGGATTCCAAATAATGAGACCATCAATGAGAAGCGTCACTGCTGAGTATGGCTCAGGAAGCAGCTTCCAAAGGAAGTCATGGATGGAGAGCCCCTGGTTACACTGGTCCGTTTAGACAAAGAGTTCTTGAATATGACGAATAAGAAACTAAAGTTTCTACCTATAAAGGGCTGAAGATGCTATCTGTTCTAATATTTGCCTAGACATACAAGCCAAAACATCAGAACTGAATTTTTTTTAAAGCTAGCGTGCAGAAGCCAAAAAGGTTCTAATTCCTAAATTGATCCTCGATATTTTAAAATTTGGTGTCATGAATGATAAGGACCCAGAGAAAGATCAGGGAATAACAAGGAAAGAAGAACAAGGGCACTGAAAAAACAAGTTCTAAGTACAAGGTTAGCTGCAACCAAACTTTATAATAAAGGACAATCTGTTCATTTTATGTTATAAATATTTTAGGTAAGCTCCTAATGGGTCAAAGGCTTAGGACATAAAAGTGAATGATATAAAGTTAAAGAAAGAATATAAAATGCAAAGTATCATATTCACCTTTTCTAGTGACAGAAACATCTATTTTTGACAGTTTTCAATGGCAAGTGAATTTTCAATATTTCTCCTAATATTTACCTTCTAACTTACCACCCACATTTAGAGGTGGAGGGGATGTGAATTATAAAAGGTCATTACAATGTTATGAAAATCCAGTGGCTAAACTGATGAAGATAATTAAGTAACCCACAACTGTATTCTGTTAATAAACTGCGTATGGTCAGATCACTTGTGAAGGAAGGAAAGATGTAAGAGGACTCATTCTCTGCTACTCCTGAAGAATGTGCACTTGCCAAGGCCAAACTTCTGGACGGAGACTGCCAAACTACAGACGTGCGTGGCAAACGCAAGATTGTACCCACCGGAGGAGCCGAGCGCTGGATAACTGACCGACGTTACCGAATGCTACGTCCAAGGTATTTTTCCTTCTTTCAACATTCATTCAGTGAGATTTTTAACTGAGTGCCCAATAGGTAACAAGTATTATGCATTTCCTTAAGCTACTTATTTGTTTTCTAGAACTTAAGATTTCATATTTTTAATGCCACACAGAAAATACAAAAAGAAAAACCAACCTACCACAAAACCATACAACCAATACTTCAGAAACTACCCATATTGTCACATACCACAATACAACTAAGTGTTAACAAGCTCAATATTGGCTACCCCAAGTCCTACCCATGACACACAAAATGCTAGAATCTCAAAAATCTCTTAAAAGATTTAAAAACCAAGAAAAGCTTTAGGAAATCTGGAAAATACAGATACACATGAAGCAAAAAGACATATCATTACTGTTTTGTACTCATACCTGTAAACAGATAATCACAGCCAAAAAAAGACTAATCCCAAAAAAGGTCCTCAGAAATGTCCAGTGGCTTTCCTTTAGCCTTAACTTCAATGAGATCATTTCTAAAATAATCCCAAGTTTTCATAACTGAAAACCAGGAACCAGAAATAATCAGGATGAAATTTAACTGCTTTGCCTTCCATTCCACTGTGTACCTAATTTCTGACTACTTTCTGATTAATATTTTTCTGGAAAACTAATTTAAAAATTTTTTTTGGCTTTGCAGACATCTATGAGAAACTGACAGTGACAAAGAATTTAATTTGCAAGCAAATATTTCTCAGGGAATTTACTTAGGGGGAAAAACAGATATAAAAATCTTAATAGTATTGTGAACAGTCTAAGTTATGATTTTTATTTATTAATAGCAAAAATTCAAAAGCCGGCGAGGCAAGATAATGTTGAAGCAGGTTCAGCAGAGACATGGGGAATGATTTCTGGTTTTATCTTCTTATTCCAATAAATAAAGTCCTACTGTTTCTTATTCCACTGCCTCATACAAATCTTTAGCAACATGAACTTTAGTGTCTTTACTGTGATCAGTGACCAAACAACTAGTAATTAACTCTCCGGTCTAGAGGCTTCCACAAAGTGATGTCCAGGATTTTATTTTCATCCCCAATCTAAATGTATACAAAGCAAACTAATCACATCTTATAAAACATTCTTCACTCTCTGTCCCAGGAAAATATCATCTAGTTCAACAAAGCAGAGCCATGAACCAGTCATTTGTATTGTATATGGATTTTGCTTTAAGATGTCACTGACACCTTTAAAACCCTTGAATGAAAAAGCTCATTATTTCAACTCTTTCATTTCTGTAACAAGAACACCAGCAGCAAAATCCAGACGTCTTCAACAGGAGCACCGTGACTTCAAAGAGAGCTCATTTGTACCTGCTTTGCCTTTCAGGATTTTATTCTGGTAATATTGCCACTCCAACTGAGGGTTAGCACCGGGACGTAAAGGTGCCCTTCCTGTGCCTCTGTTACTTGTAACAGCCACTGGTTTTCCTGTGAGGAAAAGAAAAAAATTATTTTTAAATCTAAGTACAGGAATGTTACTTTAAATCTAAGTACAGGAATGTTAACACTGACAACATATAAAGGAAAATTTTTCGCAAGATTTAAAAAATACAGCATTTTTTTTCTTTAGCTTTCTTGAGGCATTTTAATCCATAAAGGAGCCAACATCTTTAAAAGTTATCAATTACCATGCAAAGACCATCTAAGTTTCTCAACACCCCCCCAAAAGTAAACTATTTATGACAACTTTGATGCATTTATTCAACTTAAAAGCAATGCTTTCACTTTGCTTCCCCATTGTTTTTGTCTGGTTTCTTGCAGTAGAACACTAGTCAACTTTGATCCTAGATTCGAATTAGAGGGGTGGGAGAGGGAAAGAAAAACCAACTATATCTAGATATTTTATATTTCTCGTTATCAAAAAAGTAAGGTAACATCTAAACTAATCTTTCAATTTTACAGCAAGAGAAACAAATGTATATGCAGAGGGACCACAATCTGACCTACTATATAATCAAATGTGAGAATACAGTCCCTCAGTTTTTGGTTTAGTTATAAAATCTTTGATGTATAAAATCTTTAGTATAAAAGCTTTCATTTCCTTGTACATGCATTAAATTACAAGAAAACTGTTAACTTTTAAATCAAGAGCATGGATAATTCGTATATATGTTACTGAATGCATTTGTTGTGAGAATAAAAAAAAATTATGCATCAGAGTGACTCATCAGGCTAAACCCAATTCTTTAACATTCTAAACTTCTTTAAAAGCTGAAGCAGTAGCTACCCGTGACAAAAATAAAGCCCTGGTATTAACACAGCAGCTTCTGTGCTCTCCTTAAAGGAAGAACAGACTCTCAGAAGAAAATGCTAGGAGTTAACATCTTTAAAGCACAGACAGAACTACTGAAAAACCCAGAATAAATGTTTTTAAAAGTACTGCCTAGCTCACAAATACGTGAAAGTCCATTAAACAAAGATGACAGCATATCTTAGCAATATTCAATAATGCAAAATTATTCTCTAACCAAAAGGTTGGAATGTGCACTAGCATCAGGACAGTTGATCAATTTATTTATTCAAGAGAGAGAAAGCTCGGTGACCCCAGTTGCAGACATATGCTACCACAAAATTTCCATTTAATAACAAAGTAATAGTAAATATATAAAAATGTAGAAAATGCCCAATACCAGTCTATATTAGTCTTAGATGACAAATCCTTCAGGTGAAGAGTATTCTTCCCTAAAGACCTGACCTCTTTAGAGAGAAAAAAGCATTTCTAATTTCCCTTTATCTTTTTTGATAATGGATGGAGTCCAGAAAATTTGGAAGCAGGAATTTATTTTGCTAAGGAAAATTAGAATAAATATTTCTCAAAGATTTTTAGATCCTTTAGAACATATAACAATATTATCAATTTTCTTAAAATATAAACAAGAATACAGACCTTTGAGATCTGGTCTATTTCGTATACCCACTGATACAAAGAAGCAATCCATATCAACATGCATTATACAGCTCTGAGGCCTGGGTGAACTCAATACTGACATATTTCCTAGAAGGAAAAAGAAAACATTCAAACCCCAAACTAATTCTTAATATTTAAAAATATCAGGTCTATTTAATTTTAGAAACTGTATTTTCAAGTGCCTATAAAGTAGAATGAAGTCTCAAAAAAAAACAGAATCTATTACAGACCATTTCTACCACCTCAAGAGACGTCAAATTTCAGTTTCTCTTGCTCCAAAAGTAATCCAGAGATACATATTTAGTTTCCAAGCATAATTTGAAATCAATTATGAAGATACCATGTTTTCCTTGTCTATATTCTAATAATTCTAATAAAACAAAGTATGTCTAAATGCTTATCTTAAAGTTATTTCTGTGTGCCGAAGATTTTATCAAAATGTATAAAGGTGTTTTCATATATTTAGTTACATGGAACTAAGTAACTCTAAATGATCAGTATTTCATGCAGTCTACAAACATTCCTTGATTAAAAAAAAAAGTAAAAACTGCTACTGTTATTGAGTGTTTGGTAGGTGTCATGCACTGCTGTAAGAGGATAACATGTATTTAAATTTCCACAACAATGCTGAGGTAAGTAATCTTATTATGCCCATTTTACAGATGAATATTATGTTAATAATTATGTTACGCAGCCAGTAAGAAGAGGCTGAGCTGGTAATCAACCCCAGGTGGTCTGATTTGAGCCCTCAAGCCATCACACTGTTGCCCTAGATATATTTAGAAAAGTCTATAAAAAATCTATATATAAATCTGTATACATATAAATGTATATGAACTTTCCTCCTTAGACCATTAAACGCTATTAAAAATCAGCTCTGAAGCATATGTGCCACTTTCACAAAGATAAAGCTGAGTGTCCTCTCCTAACGACTCTGCCTTCTAATCACCATGATTAGATTTGATTTATCAGGGCTACTTTAACCAATCCAACCACAACAAGAGCTTTCCTCTTTACCAGTTTCATCCTTAGCCCTTCTCCCTGGTCCTGGTCCAAGATATACAAGTCTTGGAAATAAGAACCCTGAGCTTATAAAAAGTTCTAATCTCATAAAGGAGTTTCTGCTGATAAAAAATACTAGTACTGAAGGTAGGTCTTCATGATAGGTTTCCCAAAACTTTCATTTTTACTCCCCAAAGGTTCAGACTCCACCATTTACCAAATTGTGACTGAAAGCATTTACCAAGTTCTCACTACGTGCGAGGCACTGAGCCTTAGTTCATGTTATCTTCCCTAAGCTCAGCAGCCCATGAGGTGAGCTTCATGGACTACCTATCGCTCCACCGTGAAGAGGAAACTGAGACCCAGAGAGGTGAACTAACTGGCCCATGGTCCTGCAGTATAAGAGCAGCAGGACCAGGATTCAGATTCAGACTATATTACCAAACTCCAAAGCCATGCACTTCCTTGCTAGCCTCTACATTATCTCAAGAAATGATTTATAAAATAAATCTTAACAACCATAATTCTGCTGTATAGAAGTATTATATAAACATAATGTAAACAACCCAAAATAACTGCTTTCAACATTCAAGTAGTACAGAATGCATATATACCATATACCTACCCAATGCTTTCATACAAAAATTTATCATTTTATTCCCATTCATGAAACTAATTTGTAATAGTTCTTTGAAGCTTTCAAAATTAAATGACCTTTACCATATAAATGGTCAAGGGATGATGTATGGATAATCTAATACCTATAACATTATTCTGAAATATTTCATAATAACAGAAAGCATTTAGGAATACCTCAAACACAACAAAACAGAAAAAACCCCACATGGAGAAGATCTATCACTTTCTAGGACAGAACCATGAGCTTCCCTCTGTACCTCAGTTTCCACAGCTATTAAGTTCAAGGGTAGTATTAGATAATCTGAGATCTCTCTCCAAAAAAAAAAAAAAATATATTCTGTAAAAAGCACCTCAAACCTCAGAGCATATACTAATCGATAATGACTGCACAGAAATATAGCCTGTAATTGTTGGTTTTGTTTGCTTTTGAAGACAAGTATTAAAAGTATTAAAAAACAAAATACAATTAACCCATCTACTTTTATGTGAAAATACTTACTCTCACTACATTACAGTTATGTCAGTTATTTAATAATTTAAAAATCATTAAGATGCCAGCTTCTGAAATTAACAGTTACTCTTGCCAAACCAATTTATTCTTACAGGAGTTTATGCACTGAATATAATACATGTAATATTTTACACAGTTCAAAACTTCAACAACTGACAACGTCTACATGAGGAATGAATGAATGCTCAGAATCTCAACCTTGTTACTGTTTAAATTACCTAAAAATATTCAGTTAGCCACATTTAAATCTAAATTTGTAAAAAATAGTAAGAAAGCTTTCTATAATCTGCTAGGCTCACTGTAACTTATATATCCTGATATTCCTAAAGACTTTTATATTATGAGAGCTTAGTATTGATCAGAATACCAATGACAGCTTAAGAACAAAATGGTCAAGCATGATTGTTTCTTAAGAAAACAATTTTAGTAAGTATCTACCTGTGTCAGTTACAACAAGTGCAGACCTGCCTGTTTTCATTTTTTTTAACTTTTCCCTTCCTGGAAAGATACCACTACTTTGTCTTTGTAGGGTATTGACAAACTCAGTCAATTCACACTTCCACATTGATATGTGATGCAGTCTTGAGCGGGAATAGAAGTCTGAAATAAAATTGCAATCTGAGGGTTTGGGTGGCACTGAAGGTGCTGCCTTGCTAAGAGTAGGTACTGAAGAAGTGCTTTTTGTGCTTGAAGGCCCCTGAACAGCGGAGTGGTGAGCACCATTTATTTTAGTGTTACTGTGCAAAGATGATAAGGAGAAGGAATTAGTTCTGTGTGGATTCCGCACAGCATCTGTGTTTCTAGTGCTTTGTTGCAACTGCTGCACAACGCAGTCTCTGAAGTCAGTGCTGCTCTTCTCAGCCTGCTCCTCCTCCTGGGCGAAGTCTGGAGAAAGCCTGCTGGCAACACTGTGGCCCATGGGCACCAAGCAATCCTGCGTCTTTAAGGCACCATTAGAGCTAGGAGTGTGTCCATTAAAAATGGCAGCGCTGTCTCTGTGATGCGGAATTCCGTTTTGTTTCCTTCCTGGAAAGATCTGCTCCAGCTCCGTAAAACTAAAATCATTATTTACATCTTCTTCATTCCAACTATTCATTCCATTGACTTTGACTTCATTATCTGTCTCAGTCTTCTTAATTATGTGATTTCTATAGCAGGAAAGAAGATTTAATTTCAATTAATGTGTGACTTTCAGGCTAAAACAATATTTAATGTAAACACGGTCTTAGAGATATGCACTTCAATATCTCTCTGAAAAATTAAGCCATAAATTTTATATTCTTTCTCTTCCAACAAAAGATAATTCTTAGCTAAACCAAAGTAGCAAGGTAACTAGGAAAATTCTATAAACAGTCTTTTAGGGTTTTTTTTTTTTTCAAACTTCAAACACTCCCAAAGAAGAAATACAATGGAATCTCAGATTGAAGAAAAATAAAAACTATTTGCAATCACTTTTCCCACTAAAAATTAAATGGGACCTGTAATCTCTAAATATCCACTTTGAAGCAGTGTCTGGCATTTACTAGGGAGTCAATAAATTATGGGACTCAATATAGAAAGCTCCCATAAAAATGGGTAAGAAACTTTATTTGAATAATTATTCCTAGTTTTAGTTTTATGTAAGGCACTGTTCAACATATTAAATCCAATACTGCTACAATCCTAGGGCCAGTCAGTTTTACTCAGGAAGACTGACAGACTATATGTATGTACTAATCCATTAATGGGGCCAATTGCTGCATGAGTAGATAAAAAGTAAGAACCAGGTTAATGTGTATGGGTAATTCAGGAAAAAATATACCTAGAAAAATGAGGACACTTGCTCATTAACAGAGGAAATAGCATTTCATTTCTAAGAAAAGCATATTCAGATGCCAGGGTGGTCCAAGGCAATATGGACCAAGTTTCCTGATGACAAGTTTATAAACGCAGGACCTATGACAAATGTTCCGCTAAATTCACATTGTGACTCCTCTAGATGTTTGCTTGGTAATGCTCTATAATAAAGACAAAACTCATCTGCATTCACAAAAATTATCTAAGTAACAAATACAAAAACCTGAATTACAGAACAGTAATTCATTCCACTTAGAAACACCCACACCATTAATCCAATTACAATTCAGGCTCCAGAAACGGTTGCCTGATACATGGCACCCAGGCACTGGTGAGGTTACCACAGTATTACCAGGTTTAATCTAAAAAGTCCTTCATTCTAATACCAACATAATATATTAGTAATAACAGTCTGAATACACAGAGAAGTCACACATGAGTCAGATGCAAAACATTACCACCCATTTCTGGGTTGGTCCTGTCTGGCTAAACCATCTCATGGAATATGACAGCCAACTCTGATTAGGTCCAATCCTCACAGATGCATGCCAGTGAAAGGGAGAAAGACCAACAGGAAACGATTAAAAGAAGAAAGAAAGAAAACCTAATTTCCTCTGCGTCTGGCCCTTGAGATAAAGAGAAAGCAAGGGAACAAGAAGTCACATAAAAGAATTTCAAAGGAATTTATAAAATGTATTGAATATACCAAAACATAAAAGATCACAGAGAGCAACAAAAGTGAAGTAATTCAGAAAAGCCTGATGTCTAGATCTGTATCACAAATAGTAAAGATTCCTTCCACATATACTAGCAACATATGCAACAGAATTGCATATATTGGCAATAGACACACTGCTAATATACATTCTTTCTATACTGTAGTTTTTCAGCCTAGATAAATGGATATTCATGAAGTAGCTGTAGTGGAAATATATCACTGGTAATATACATTAATTAGGCAAAAGTGTACATGTATTAAAAAATACAATCTAATTGGCACAAAGAATTTCAAAAAACCACATTTTCTATTTTTATTAGTGTGGGTAAGAAAAAGATATAAAGTTGTACATTCAGAAAGATTTTCTGATATTATTTGTTGTGCACCTTGAGGATACTAAAAAAATCACAAGTGTCAGATAATGTGAAAAACATGTGAATATGCTTACAAGTGAACACAAGCTAAAAAACAAATGACAACAACAAAAACTACAGAAGGTAGGAACATCAGATCCTCCCAGGTTAATTAGACTCCTGGTCTTTAAAAAAAATATATCCAACTCCCAAAGCAACCAATTTAATAAGTAAGGAGAAGGCTAACGATAATGAACCACCTGATACACACGTTAAGGTAACACACCAATTAATCATGAAACAACTTTATCCAAGATTATTGCAATTAAAGCTTAATCAGTGTATTTTTTAAAACCTGCCACATGGACTCAAGTCTAGAGTTACCTCTCACTGTACCATTGAGAGTCACCAACTAAATTTTTACTGATATAAAAATATTAACATATGTAAACTTGCTACAAATTTGGAATTTTTCAAAACTACCTAAAAATGTTAACATTTTCATTATGTATATAGCACATAACAAAAGTATACCTGGCACAGTTAGTTCATTTTTTTGAGACAGGAACATTCCACAGCAAATTACTTATACGGAAATAATTACTTTCAGGAAAACCCATGGGAAATTTTACTTCTAATAATTTAAGATCCATTAGTTTAACATGGGAATCGAAAATGACTGGAAAAGCTTTCTTATTTATATTTTATTTGTGAAGCTTTCGTAATAAAAACAATTTTTAGGCAAGACACCCACACACAAATTTTAACATGTTTAATATAGATGAATGACTATCTTCCGCAAAGCAGGGGCTATAACCACTGCTAAAACTCAGCTTTGCAGCATTCCGCAAGGTAGACAAACTTACACCCTGTTGTTGAGCTGTTTGGCTACACTGCTTGGACCTGGCCCAGGTTCCTCAGCTTTGCATGCAGGATTAAAGTTGAGACCTTTCTGCATGTTGGACTGCTTGCTGTACAGCTGATAGGGAATGCAGGACAGCAGTCGTCCAGCTTTGATGCTGAAACAAAAAAGTAACACTAATTTAAGAGTTCGATACTTGGGGAAAATAAGCTTCACGAAAACTCAACGTCTGAAATAATGAAATAATGCGAGTTTTTCACCAAGAGCCACCTCTTTTCCTAGTTTATTTCCTCTCGCTTGGTTTTAGTGGCTCTAATGCAACATCATCTTCCTTAAACACTTAAGAATAAGACATTCTACCCATGAAAAGACACACATCTGAACTTTAAAAAGTTAGGGCCCAACAACCTTACAGGAGGGGTAAAAAAATAACTATAGAGGAGGATGACAAAACTACATGCAGAGTTTAAATATTTTAATCATCATGACTTTAATATTTACCACAATTCCCCCTCAAACAATTCATATAGAATCAAGACTTTCTCAAATCTCCTTTCACATATGAAGTATTTCCAGAATAACTAAAATGGATGAGGATTCCCAGTTTCCACACTATGATCTCAGGAAAGGAAACAAACAGGTATGAAAATAGGTCTACAACTTCTTGCCCTTTCTCCTACAGGGTACAGAATGTCTTCTTATTACAGATAACTGAGAGTAAACTATTCATTGGTAAGCACCTGAAGACCGAGAATATATTTTCTAATACAATGTTACCTAAAAGTCATTGGGGGATAGTCTGAAATGTGTCTCTTGGCTAGTTAGCCAATTAAGAACAATTTTAGAAGAACTCTGTAGTACTGAGAGAAAAATGTAAATGATACCAATTAAAAAAAAAAAAGCCAAATCTATACTAGAAACTAGAGTCATACACATTTTCTATGAAGAATAAATTGAAGAAAGATACGAAAACACAAGAGAAATGAAAAAAATCATAAGGTGAAATCACGATCAACTTTTATTTGAGTTGAATAAGCACTCTAATATTAATACTAAATGTGATTAGAAACGTTTTAACCCATAGAAAGTATGAGCTCTTCATAGTATCATAAGTACCTAACAAATGTGCTAACACATTATAGTCTGGGAGCTTAAAAAGAAAGGGCAAATCTGGCTGGGAACCAGTACCCCCAGCTGGCATGAACTGCAACAATCATCAGCTCTACGCGGCAAACCTAACCATAGGAGGCAGGGTCCCCTGCTACAAAAGACTCAACACACAAAGAACAGCAAAAACAAAATCAGCCTTTAATAACTTAGGACAGGGGTTTTAAACTGTGCTCCATGACACTGTCAGGCTTGATGAGGCAGTGGGGTGAATCGCAGCACCTTCTATCTTTCAAATGTCAACATTAAATTGTCTGAAAAAAAGGGTTATGACAAAAATTTGAAAATCCCTAATTTACAATATACTATATAAAAGGGTAAGATATGCCAGGCAAGGTTTCGTAAAATAATCTCCTACCTAAAACTAATGCACATAGACTTCTCCATTAAAGGACTCCCCTGCCTCTTAGAAGTGGTGGCCCTATAATCATGCCCACATTAACTCAGGTTTGATGGCACATACACAGACATCAGGGAATTCTAATCAAAGCAAAGTTATCACCCCCACACTTAGACGTGGTAGCTGCTTTTTAAACTTCTCAAACTAAAAATAGGAAAACAATTAAAGATGTCATGTACCATTCATTAAATAACTAAAATGTTTAAAATTTTTAGTATAATAAAATCTCATAAAAACACTACTAAGAAAAGATGAACAAGACTGGGATTAGAGTATGAAAGAAAACAGTACTGTGATTGCCCAAAAGGATTCCATGCTAGGACATGTAGACAGTGGGCATTTATTTTATATATTAAGACATATGCTCAGGCTGATCCATTTCCACATGGGCCAATTCATCTATAATAAGCTTAGTTAAATGGCAAAGAGCAGACCTAAATAGGAGTCAGAAAAATCTGGATTCTGAATCCTGCTATTCTTGGGAGAGTTAGCCTTATCAGCTCTGCCTTTTCATATGTAAAATGAAGCAAACAGGACATATAATCAGTTATTTAAAAACAGATGATTAAGCCTGACTTCAAACTGAAATAAAATCTGTTCAAGTGATCTTTAAAACTTACAACTGCCGTAAGTTGCTTTTTCAATTGTATTCTCTCTTTAGTTGTATTCAGGGCAAGAAGGAAGAGCAGGTTAAAAAAAGAAAAAAAGCTATAATGAAAACTACTATTTTCTAAGCAAATCAAGTTCCACCCAGCAAGCATCCTTTTCAGCCCACTTTCCTAATATCTATGGATCTCTCCCCATTCCCTCCAAAATCAGACTAATATTCTCAGATCCAATTCTAGCCCTAGCATGATGATAGGATTGTCTATACATGACACCACACAGCCCAACTCTGGAATGATACTAACTGCACAGCTCCTTTTTTAAGGAGATACACAGCTAAAAGCCACATTCAATGATCCTATGTAACGAAGGGACAGGTCATGAGAAAACAGCAAAAGGAATCAATAAGATGTTCCACGGATGGGCCATCAACTTAATCCCCCAAAGTTTAAAAAACCCTTAATCTATAAGATACATTTGGTTTTCTGGAAGTCAAATGTACTTTTTCAAAATGCACTTTTGACATTTCGGAATTAATTTTCCAATACTTGATAATGTTTATAGAATAAAAATAACAAAGGAACTTCTTATATATGATGCCTCTAACAATGGGTCAGGCACTGTGCTAGATACTTTGCATAAATTATTTCTCACCTAATCATAGCATATCAATATTAAGCCTTCTTTTACAAATGAGGATTTTAATATTTTAACTTTTAAGTTTCATAAATCTAGCAATTACTCATATATATTATATATCATTTCAAGATATAAATCACTTAAGTTATGGCTCATCATCAAGGTTCAGATGACATATTTAAATTTAGGGAGTTGGTATGAATGGCCGATGATTTACAACATCAATTCTAAAACAACAGAAGAACCATAACGTAACAACTAAAAAACTGCTCTTCCTCTCTGTCCCCTCTCCCAGTACACCAGGTCCACAATACCTTGATTTTCTTTTTTCCCCCTTAGCATGTATTAACTTTTAACTTATAATTTACTCATATATTAAGAATATTGTTTTAATGTTTTCTTCAATAGAACATAAGCTCCAAGAGGTAGGGAATGGATCTTTATTTGCTTCACTGATATTTCCCATGTACATAGCCCATCAGAGATGTACAAACATTTGCTGAATGAACACCATGCTGAGCCAACCCCTACCCATCACTGCTTCCTGCTGCTTACTTGAGTCATCTCCCCTAATTCCTGGTAGCTGAGGCTGCAAGAACACTAACATACTTGGTTGCCTAAATTATCAATGTGCGTTTAAAGAGTACAACAGGGGCGCCTGGGTGGCTCAGTTATTAAGCATCTGCCCTCAGCTCAGGTCATGATCCCAGGGTCCTGGGATCGAGCCCCGCATCGGGCTCCCTGCTCAGCGGGAAGCCTGCTTCTCCCTCTCCCACTTCCCCTGCTTGTGTTCTCTCTCTTGCTGTCTCTCTCTCTGTCAAATAAATAAAAAAAATCTTTAAAAAAAAATAAAAATAAAAAATAAAGAGTACAACAGTATTAACACATTTTTCACCCTTAAGAGGCAATATAAGTGAATAAGTGTTTATAATATAAAAAGTATTCCAATTTTTAAAACTTATTAATTAAAAATTAAACTTACCTTTCCACAATCCATTCTGGCCGAATTACTTTTTCCCCCTTTAATTCTTTAATTTTGGCATTTGGAAGATTTGTGGCAATAATGTGTGTTGTTTTGGATCTGGAATAATACACATGGTATTGCCCTCCATGCAACATCATTAGCTTTCTCAATTCCTCAGCGGAAGGATCTGTAAAATTAATATTAAAGTATGTTAAGACTTTTATATATAAGTAAAGCCCTAGCTGAATAACCCCTTAAAAAGCCCAACTTAAAGAATGTATCATTGATCCACTTCCTCCTGGGCTGTGTTGCCAATGAAAAAAATTGGGAGGTAAATTACAAAGTGATAAGGCTATCTTGCTTTAGCACATCCTCTTTCCTGCTGGTCCACCAACAAAGAAGTCTACTGCTAAGAGATGCCCAGAGCAGAGAGGGACCTCGCGTAATGAATCAAACACTACTAACAGCGGATGTTGTTACTGGTATCTTATGTTTTAAAAAATTAACAACCATAAAATCATTTGTAGATCAGTTTACAGAGACTCCAATTAATCCTACACCTCCTTTAGAATAATACAATAGTAGATAGGTAAAGTGCTCATACTTACTATGGGCAGACTGACTGTAGGGCTATTAACAGACTTCACTCCTACGAAGTGTAATAGTTTTTATTTTTATTCAAGAAAATATAAGAAAAGTTAACATTATCAGTTTCTTAATATGAACTTGCACCAAAGCCAAAAAATAAAGTTCACCAATATAAAAAAAAAAATCGCAAAAAAGACTATTTTTTCATTTTTGTTTCAAATTATTTTTCCCTGCTGCCCACCCATCCCTCAATTTTTTTAATAAAACTATAGAAAAATATCTTAAACAAGAATCAGTGTGGTTTATGCTTTCCCATAAAAAGTGTGACTCACTGAAGTTATGTTATAACCAATATTACTAGCATCACATTAAACTAATTATTTTCAATAGCTTGTTTCTTCCACCTATTATACTAATGAAAGCTCTAAACTATACCTTCCTCAAAACAGCTGTACCCCAGGGTGGGGGAAGGGGACATCATGGGACGCTTATAAATCTACTTTGTTATCCAAGCAACAGATTTTTCTTAAGCCCAAGCAATACAGGTCCAAGTATTAGGACAGTTTTAGTGTTCCGAAGAAGAAAAAAAAGTAACAAAGCACATGTAGATATAACAGGTTTGGTCAAATCCTGGTAAATTCTTATAGTGTAGAATTCATCTGATGTTACTGATTGCACATATTGGCACTGCTTAATAGAAATATAATGTAAACCACAAATGCAAGTCACATATATAATATAGGAAACTCACTATAGTAAAAGGTAAAATTAATTTAAACAATATTTTTAACCTCAAGGAACCAAAACATTATCACTTCAACATCTTCAACATATAATCAACATAAAAAACGGATATTTCACATGATTTTTTTATACTAAGTCTCCAGCATTTACAACATTTGTCAATTTAGACTAGCCACACTTCAAGTGCCTAACTAGGATTTACCAAACTGGACAGTGCACTAAAAAAGAAAAATGAAAGCAACCTTTAAATAAAATTAATTCAAAATTCATAATGGAAGATTTTCAGAGGTTAGGAATCACAAAAACTACAGCATCACAATGATTTAATGTAAAACAGTGGAAATTAAACAGCTAGCCAGTCAGAAATCTCTAGTTTACTTAATTTCTTTTGCTAAAGATTAAAAAATTTGGCTGACATAATAGTATAAAGTACCAAATTAAAGGCTAAATACAACATAATAACATGGACAGACACTAAATCCAATAGAAAGCAAGGAAATGCAAAAAAGTATTTACAAGTTAATCTACAACTTTCCTAAACCAATTCTAACTGTATTCAATAATTAAACAGCAAACAGGCTGAAAGAACACATTACCTTTGTCTACACATACCTACAAAAGCACTGTCCCCTCTACTGCTTGCTCTCTGAAATCGAATTACTGCAGAAATTTGTAACTGGAAAACCTGCACAATTCACTGGCCTACAGGATGAAATTAAGGAGGCTCCCTGAAGTTCAATTTTGCAAACTCTTGCCTATTCGTCAGTGTGAAGTGAACCATGAAAACCAATCGAATTAAAAGGTACGATCACATGAACTCTGGTGTCAGACCAACCTGGGTTTAACAAGGACTTAAATCCTTTAAGCGTTCTCCTCTTTACAAATAAGTAAGTCTGGCACATAGGAAGTACTCAATATAAAAATTGTTATTACTATAAACCATGACAGCAGAACTCCTTTCAAGTAATGTATGACTTGAGGATCCTGCCCTGGACCTAAAAAAAGTAGTAGAAGACACCACACAACAGTTAGGGCTGACACACAGTAGCCCTAACTTTTCAAACAAACACAGAATTGCCAATAATGCACTAGGGACAGCAGTCAGGAACCACTCTGCCAGCCCAAACAGCCTGGCAGGCACAGTGGCTGGTGGCGGCCCTCATTTTCACAGCTTTTTGATATTTTTAAAATAGTATTTCTCTCTGGCTCTATTTCTTCAGCAATAGAACATTACAAGTTCAAAAGAATATAAACAACAGCTCTGAAGATTTGCACAATATATTCATTTTTTGTTTAACACTCTCCTTAAATTCAGCAGATGTGGGCTAGTTAGGGAAAAATGTTTGGAGGACAGTACCCAACCCCATGAAATCTCTAGGACACTAAGCTTTGTGGAACTCCATCCCTGCAATCTACTACACCAGGGAATTTTCTTCCTACTACTAATAACAATTTGAAATTACCCTATTTGTTTACTCTTTTGTTGTTGGATTTCCCCCTTGATCGTGTGCACCTTGAAGGCAGGAACCTTGTCTGTTCCATTCATTTCCATATGTCTGGGACAAAGCAGGTGGTTCAGTACACATTTACTGAATTAACTGGCATATCCCATGCATCAAAGCCTCCTGCCTAGAGTTTTCACCCCTCTAGCAAACAAAAGTGGAGTGTAAGTAGTATTACCACTTCAATTCTCAAAATATTTATTCAGTAACTCAACAAATTAGGCCATATAGCACAGGGTCCAGAGCGAGACCGAGTGAGTACAAATCCTAGCTCAATCCCTTGCAAAGTTGTGTGGACCTCAAGCATGTTACTTAACTTTGCAGGGCCTCACTTTTCTCATATGTAAACCGGGAATAATAGTGCCTCAGAGGGCTGCTGTGGGATTAAGAGCTAAAAATTATAAATTGCTAAGAAAAGAGCCATGCACATAGTAAGAAATATGTGTCAGCTATTACCAGCATCATTATTATTGTTACCATCTCTTATCCCAAAAGCAGAAAGGAGAAAAACTCCCATGGCTGAGGCTGTTCTCTTCCTATAAATCATTTAATTTTTTCAATTTATACTCCCACCTATAAATCCTTCTCTGTGGCCCACCCTCCAGTACCTTTTCCTTCAAGAAAGTCCTTGATGTACTCGCAAGGATAAGAAAACAAAATGAAAAATCAAACAAAACAAAAGAAATATTCAGAGAAACTTTATCCCCCAAATCTTTACAACTGATGTGACCCTCTAGAGAATGTCAGAACTAAAAAAGCTTTTAGAGATCTCATAACCACTTCATTTTCCTTATTAGTATAAACAAGCTTAATCAAGTTAAACCAACTAGACCAATTCAAACAGTAGATAAAATTATCCCTCAATCCTCATTATACATCCTCACTGAACATATTATTTTTAAATACATTAGAATATAAAAGAGTTAACTTAATCACCAACAAAAATCAACACCATAGATTACCAATGACAACTTGGTGAAGACCCTTTAAAGAAAAGAAGAGTGTCTCTGAGGGTCAGCAGCTCCCAAAAATGACTACCAGAGGAAAAGAAAAAACACTGGCTCTAACAAAAGATTTTTTTAAAGGCACATGTGCCAATTGAATGATTTCCCCTGAAGATACACTAAATTTTTCAATAAGCAAGTTATTATTCATCAATGTACTTAAGGTTTCTTATAAATAGCATCAACTTTAGGCAGATTAATTTGTAGAAAAATAAAGATCACAGAGACTAAGGTAACTCTCCGAAGTCACATGCAGCTGGTGGGACAGCCACAATTCCGGCCCAGGTTCCTGTCTCCAACCACTCATACTCGATCAACTTTTTAACATGCTGCTACCCTGGATAGAAAGGCCTGGTTTCCAGCTGCAGTGTGACACTGAAAAGTTGTAACATCTCAGGCAACTGATTCATCCCACTTAGCCTCAGTTTCCTCTTTACAAAATGAGAAGCTAAACTAGATGATACTTAAGATTCCTTACAAAGCTACTGTGTAATTCTGTGCACTAAAACCATTATTGCCAGCAAACAAAACTTGAAGACTATTTCACGAGAGAAAACAAAGCAGGTCACTCAATTTTATGGATAAAGAAACTAAAGCAGAAAAATGTAAACAAGTAGGGGCGCCTGGGTGGCTCAGTCGTTAAGCGTCTGCCTTCGGCTCAGGTCATGGTCCCAGGGTCCTGGGATCGAGCCCCGCATCAGGCTCCCTGCTCAGTGGGAAGCCTGCTTCTTCCTCTCCCACTCCCCCTGCTTGTGTTCCCTCTCTCGCTTTGTCTGTCAAATAAATAAAATCTTTTAAAAAAATACATATGTTAGCAAGACATTGGAAAAAGGTCACTAACTCACATATCTTGATTATCTAATAAACCACAATGTCTTGTACATATTACAGGTATAAAATTCAGTAAGTTTAGGTCAAGTACTATAAAGTCCTTAAAAGCAAATATTGTCTCTACTGTGGCCAACGTATAAGGGAAACACAATAAACTGGAGATCAAAAGTCCTGAATTCAGTCTGGCTCTGCCAAAATTAACAAGTTTCTACTATTTTTATGGTTTAGTGTGACAGAGGTCAAATGGGATTATTGGAGCAAATGAATCCTAAGGTTTCCTTCAGACTTAAATTATTATGAAATCTATTTGGCTTCCAGACAAATTTTCTATCACTGCCTCATGTTCAATTACCAGGAGCTTCGATCACATTAAATACCATCACAGAAAGAAAAAAAAAAAAGTCAGTATTATATAACCAACTCTACAACCCATCAAAAAGTCAGTAATAGTGCTTTTGATGACCTGGTTAAAATAAACCATCTTTTATGTGTATTTTACCAGATTCCCTGCTCAACTGAGTTTATCCCCTGTAAGCAAGTTCTATATCTGATCCTATTATATGCTAACAATATTTGTGAATAGGGAAAGACTTAAGGGGTCTTTGCTTCTATTAATCTCTCAACAAGCAATACTGTCAATGTTTTCATTTACATATATGTAGGTATTATATATTTAAGTGAATCTATGTGTGTAGAATCATACATCCCAAAACGTCTACATCAAACCCCAAACTGTCCATTAAAATACAGGCACAGAAGATCCAAGACATCTGAAAAAAAGTGTAACTAGTCTACTCTTTTCATTTGCGGCTTTCCTACTGAGGCAACGCAGTGGTGGTTTGAAACATGACACAGGATCAGTATGCTCAGAAAATTTCCTCTATGACAGAGCAATCTGACAGTCATTTTTACTAGCAATAATCCTAAATACCTGATACAGAAATTTAAGATTAGATGCCAATTTCCCTAAGCCATTATATTTAACAAAATATGCTTTTTAAGATATATAATACTTGGCATATCCTGTTAAAGAGTAAGTGCTCTCAACACATATTTACTGAACAAAATAACAAGGGTAAATTTTTATACATGATAATAAAACTTGAAAATTTCATTTTTTTCGTTCCCATGGTCAGTAGACATGTGTGTCCGTTCTAGTGGCACCAATATATATGTCAATTTTATTTAAAAATACCCACCTCAGGGCACCTGGGTGGCTCAGTCATTAAGCGTCTGTCTTCAGCTCAGGTCATGATCTCAGGGTCCTGGGATCGAGCCCCATATCAGGCTCCTTGCTCAGCGGGAAGCCTGCTTCTCCCTCTGCCTGTTGCTCCCCCTGCTTGTGCTCTCTCTCTCCCCCGCTCTCCCCAATAAATAAAATCTTTAAAAACAAAACAAAAACATCCACCACTTTGCAGAGCAAAAATAAAACTGTCATTAGTTGCTTTTTTTTTTTTTTTAAAGATTTCATTTATTTGACAGAGATAGAGCGAGAGAGGGAACACAAGCGGGGGGGAGTGGGAGAGGAAGAAGCAGGGGGAGTATGAGAGGGAGAAGCAGGGAAAGTGGGAGAGGGAGAAGCAGGCTGCCCGCTGAGCAGGGAACCCCATGCGGGACTCGATCCCAGGACCCTGGGATCATAACCTGAGCCTAAGGCAGACACTTAATGACTGAGCCACCCAGGCCCCTTCATTAGCTACTTTATAACCAACCATAAGCAGGTAAAAAACTGAGGAAAGAAAATAGACATGAATTTAGGGCCTATTCCAGTCAGGTCCTTGACCAATACCTTATTTCACTTACTCCTCATCACCAGTGATTCCAACACTGGAACCAAACAGTAGAGTCTTGGCATCACAAGTCCTGTGTGAGATTATTAACTTCATTTCAATACTATTCTTACCTGAAAACATGCATTTTTCGGGATTATTTGCAGAACCATTTCCTAACTAAAGCACTGTCACACGATTTTAGTGCCCAGGTTTTGTTATGAAGGTGCTGGTGCTGTTGTCACAGACTACTTTAAACGTCATGTACTCATGTGGCATATATATACAATGACGTATTATTCAGCCTTAAAAAAGCCAGGTTCTAATACATGCTATAACCTTGGGAACCTTGAACCATTTATTATGCTAAATAAACTAGTGACAAAAAAAACCAAACACTGTATGATTCTACTTCTTTGAGGTATCTCATAGTCAAATTCACAGCAACATAAAGTAGAACGGTGGTTGTGGGGCGGGGGGAGAGGAAATGGAGAGTTATTTAATGGATATAGCATTTACAAGATAAAGCAGCTCTGGGGATTGGTTGTACAACAAGGTGGCTATACTTGACACTACTATACACTTTAAAAATAAAGTGGTAAACTTTATGTGTAATATGCCATAATCAAAAATTTAAAAAAAAAAGCAAACCACATTTTGACAGCCATGCTTAAGATAAAAGAATATGCAATGTACCAGTTAGTACCACATCCATATTGTAAACAGGAATTTAGTTTTAGCAAAACAATATCATTCATATACTAACTTCAATTTTATTTTATCTTTAATTTTATTCACATTTAATTTTCAATTCTGCAAAACCTATAATTGTAAGAGCTTGATAGAACATTATTATTACTACCACTTTAGAGCTGGCTTGTGAAAATCAGATGAAAATCTCACAGCTTTGAGATATGGGATTAGCTAATAAGTGACAAAGACCTAGAATTAAATTAAAATCCAAGCCTTGATTTCTGCTCCATGCTCCTTCTCCAACTTACTGCCTCTCAATAAAATCTACATTCTATATTTCAGAAAAAAGTTTCAGAAAAAGATCAATGAAGATAATGGGAGCCATTTGCAGACTAAAAATTTCTATATTAATCCTAGAGTCAGCACACATTCAATCAACTTTCCCAAAGTTTTTTTTTTTTTAAAGATTTATTTGGGGGAGCGAGTAAAGGAAGAGAGAGAATCCTCAAGCAGACTCTGCTGAGCGTGGAGCCTGATGTGGGGCCCGATCCCAGGATCAAGGTCATGACCTGAGCTGAAACCGAGTTGGATGCTCAACTGACTGAGCCACCAGGCACCTCCAACTTTTCCAAACTTTTTAAAGCTTTGCCATTGTAATTGGAGAAGTGGTATTTGCTACATGAAAACTTAGTAGAAATATTTCAACTACAATAAAACCATGAAGGTTTCCTATTACATCCTTTTAAGCCAAAATTATTAACTCCTTCAACATCCAGAACAAGGGTCTGTTATAAAGAAGACCAATTTCGAATAAAAGGCATGTAAAATAATAACATTTTCAAGTTTTAATAAATTTAAAATCAGGTTCTAAAACTTACAGCTTAAACATATACTTCTTTCTTTTCTATGTGCATTTATGTATCCTTTCTTCAAAAAACACAAGTTCCATCAAAGAACAACTGATCAAAAAGAAAATTCTTCACATAAACTGTTTCTCAGGAGTAGGACTATACAATTTAAGAAGTTTACAAGTATTTTGGAAAGAAAGCTCTGCAAACGTATAACAATATCCAAAGCCTAGTGATTGGAGAGGAAGTGTATACCTACATGGAGGTTAGTGTGTACTACATATGGCATATCCTGTTGGCATATGGCATATTGTGCAGTACATTTCACAATATTTCAATTCAGGACTTAAGAACACAGGTGGTTAAACTTCTGGGTGACAGAAAGTAGAAGGTTAAATTGAACAAGAGACAAAGTAATCTGGGCCAAAAAATACCTCAATGAGTAAATCAGACAGTGAAAATTGATGTTCACATTTTTATTTATTTTGTGCTTTGAGATAAACTATTTTTTATTAACATATAAAGTATTATTTGTTTCAGTGGTACAGGTCTGTGATTCATCAGTCTTACACAATTCAAAGCGCTCACCATAGCACATATCCTCCCCACTGTCTATCACCCAGCCACCCCATCCCTCCCACCCCCCACCACTCCAGCAACCCTCAGTTTGTTTCCTGAGATTAAGAATCCCTTATGGTTTGTCTCGATCTCTGGTTTAATCTTGTTTCGTTTTTCCCTCCCTTCCCCTGTGATCCTCTGCCTTTCTCTGATGGGCTTATTTCGCTTAGCATTAATACCCTCTACTTCCATCCACGTCGTTGCAAATGGCAGGTTTCATTTTTTGATGGCTGCTTAATATTCCTGTGTGTGTGTGTGTGTGTGTGTGTGTCACATCCTTTTTATCCATTCATCTGTTGGATGGACATCTAGGCTCTTTCTACAGTTTGGCTATTTAAACATTGCTGCTATAAACATTGCGGTGCACAAACCCCTTCGGATCCCTACATTTGTATCATTGGGGTAAAGAGCCAGTAGTGCAATTTCTGGGTCATAAGGTAGCTCTATTTTCAACCGTTTGAGGAACCTCCATACTGTTTTCCAGAGTGACTGCACCAGCTTGCATTCCCACCAACAGTGTAGGAGGGTTCGCCCTTCTCCACATCCCCGCCAACATCTGTCGGTTCCTGACTTGTTAATTTTAGCCATTCTGACTGCTGTTAGGTAGTATCTCACTGAGATTTTGATTTGGATTTCCCTGATGCCGAGTGATGTTGAGCACTTTTTCATGTGTCTGTTGGCCATTTGGATGTCTTCTTTGCAGAAATGTCTGTTCATGTCTTCTGCCCATTTCTTGATTGGATTATTTATTCTTTGGGTGTTGAGTTTGATAAATTCTTTACAGATTTTGGATACAAACCCCTTATCTGATATATTTGCAAATATCTTCTCCCATTCTGTCGGTTGTCTTTTGGTTTTATTGGCTGTTTCCTTTGCTATGCAAAAGCTTTTTATCTTGATGAAGTCCCAATAGTTCATTCTGCCCTTGCTTCCCTTGCCTTTGGTGATATGTCTAGGAAGAAGCTGCTGTAGCTGAGGTAGAAGACGTTGCTGCCTGTGTTCTCAAGGGTTTTAAGGGATTCCTGTCTCACATTTAGGTCTTTCATCCATTTTGAGTCTACTTTTGTGTATGGTGTAAGGAAATGGTCCAGATTCATTCTTCTGCATGTGGCTGTCCAATTCTCCCAACACCATTTGTTGAAGAGACTGTCTTTTTTCCATTGGACATTCTTTCCTGCTTTGTCAAAGATTAGTTGACCATAGAGTTGAGGGTCCATTTCTGGGCTCTCTATTCTGTTCTCTTGATCTATGTGTCTGTTTTTTTGCCAGTACCATACTGTCTTGATGATTACAGCTTTGTAATAGACCTTGAAGTCCGGAATTGTGATGCCACCAGGTTGGCTTTTCTTTTTCAATATTCCTCTGGCTATTTGGGGGTCTTTTCTGGTTCCATACAAATTTTAGGATTATTTGTTCCATTTCCCTGAAGAAAGTTGATGATATTTTGATAGGGATTGCATTAAATGTGTAGACTGCTCTAGGTAGCATAGACATTTTCACAGTATTTGTTCTTTCAATGCATGAGCATGGAACGTTTTTCCATTTCTTTGTGTCTTCCTCAATTTCTTTCATGACTATTTTATTGTTTTCTGAGTACAGATTCTTTGCCTCTTTGGTTAGATTTATTCCTAGGTATCTTATGGTTTTGGGTGCAATTGTAAATGGGATTGACTCCTTAATTTCTCTTTCTTCTCTCTTGTTGGTGTATAGAAATGCAACTGATTTCTGTGCATTGATTTTATGTCCTGCCACTTTACTGAATTCCTGTATGAGTTCTAGTAGTTTTGGGGCGGAGTATTTTGGGTTTTCCATATAAAGTATCATATCATCTGCAAAGAGTAAGAGTTTGACTTCTTCTTTGCCAATTCGGATGCCTTTTATTTCTTTTTGTTGGCTCATTGCCAAGGCTAGGACTTCTAGTACTATGTTGAATAGCAGTGGTGATAGTGGACATCCCTGCTGTGTTCCTGACCTTAGGGGAAAAGCTGCTTTTCCCACTGAGAATGATATTCACTGTGGGGTTTTCATAGATGGCTTTTATGATATTGAAGTATGTACCCTATATCCCTTTTAATCAACAAAGGATGCTGTACTTTGTCAAATGCTTTTTCTGCATGAGGATCATATGGTTCTTGGTCTTTTCTTTCTTCTATTTCTTTATTAATGTATTGTATCACACCGATTGATTTGCAGATGTTGAACCAACCTTGCAGCCCAGGAATAAATCCAACTTGGTCGTGGTGAATAATCCTTTTAATGTACTGTTGGATCTTGCTGGCGAGTATTTTGGTGAGAATTTTTGCATCCATATTTCTCCTTTTTGATGGGGTCGTTGTCTGATTTTGGGATCAAGGTAATGCTGGCCTCATAAAATGAGTTTGGAAGTTTTCCATTTCTATTTTTTGGAACAGTTTCAGAAGAATAGGTATTAATTCTTCTTTATTTTTTAAGATTTTATTTATTTATTTGAGAGAGAGAGAATGAGAGAGAGAGAGCACATCAGAGGGGATAGGGTCAGAGGGAGAAGCAGACTCCCTGCCGAGAAGGGAGCCTGATGCGGGACTCGATACTGGGACTCCAGGATCATGACCTGAGCTGAAGGCAGTCGCTTAACCAACTGAGCCACCCAGGCGCCCGGTATTAATTCTTCTTTAAATGTTTGGTAGAATTCCCCTGGGAAGTCATCTGGCCCTGGGCTCTTGTTTTTGGGAGATTTTTGATTACTGCTTCAAATTCCTTACTGGTTATGCATCTGTTCAGGTTTTCTATTTCGTCCTGTTTCAGTTGTTTATATGTCTACAGAAATGCATCCATGTCATCCAGATTATCTAATGTGCTGGTATATAGTTGCTCATGTGTTCTTATAATTGTATTTCTTTGGTGTTGGTTGTGATCTCTCCTCTTTCATGATTTTATTTATTTGGGTCATTTTTCTTTTTGATAAGTCTGGCCAGGGGTTTATCAATCTTATTAATTCCTTCAAAGAACCAGCTCCTAGTTTCATTGATCTGTTCTACTGTTCTTTTGGTTTCTATTTCATTGATTTCTGCTCTGATCTTTGTCATTTCTCTTCTCTTGCTGGGTTTAGGCTTTATTTGCTGTTCTTTCTCCAGCTCCTTTAGGTGTAGGATTAGGTTGTGTATTTGAGACTTTTCTTGTTTCTTAAGAAAGGCTTGTATTGCTGTATACTTTCCTCTCAGGACTGCCTTTGCTGCATCCCAAAGATTTTGAACAGTTGTGTTTTCATTTTCATGGGTTTCCATGAATTTTTTAAATTCTTCTTTAATTTCCTGGTTGACCCATTCTTTTAGTAGGATGCTCTTTAGCCTCCATGTTTTTGAGTTCTTTCCGACTTTTCTGAGTTCTAGTTTCAAAGCATTGTGGTCCAAAAATATGCAGGGAATGATGCCAATCATTTGGTACCGGTTGAGAGCTGATTTGTGACCCAGGATGTGATCTATTCTGGAGAACGTTCCATGGGCACTAGAGAAGAATGTGTATTCTGTTGCTTTGGGATGGAATGTTCTGAATATATCTGTGAAGTCCATCTGGTCCAGTGTGTCATTTAAAGTCTTTATTTCCTTGTTGATCTTTTGCTTAGATGATCTGTCCATTTCAGGGGGGGATGTTGAAGTCCCCTATTACTGTATTATTGTCGATGTGTTTCTTTGATTTTGTTATTAATTGGTTTATATAATTGGCTGCTCCCTTGTTAGGGGCATAGATACTTAAAATTGTTAGATCTTCTTGTTGGAGAGACCCTTTAAGTATGATGTAGTGTCCTTCCTCATCTCTTATTACAGTCTTTGGTTTAACATCTAATTTGTCTGGTATAAGGATTGCCCCCCCCCCCCCAGCTTTCTTTTGGTGTCCGTTAGCATGGTAAATGGTTTTTGACCCCCTCACTTTCGATCTGGAGGGGTCTTTGGGTCTAAAATGAATCTCTTGCAGGCAGCATATCAATGGGTCTTGTTTTTTTATTCAATCTGATACCCTGTGTCTTTTGACTGGGGCATTTAGCCCATTTACATTCAAGGTAACTATTGAAAGATATGAATTTAGTGCCATTGTATTGCCTGTAAGTTGACTGTTACTGTATATTGTCTCTATTCCTTTCTGGTCTATGTTACTTTTAGGCTCTCTCTTTGCTTAGAGGACCCCTTTCAATATTTCTTGTAGGGCTGGTTTGGTGATCACAAATTCTTTTAGTTTTTGTTTGTCCTGGAAGCTTTTTCTCTCTCCTATTTTCAATGACAGCCTAGCTTGATACAGTATTCTTGGCTGCCTATTTTCCTCTTTTAGTGCTCTGAATATATCATGCCAGTCCTTTCTGGCCTGCCAGGTCTCTGTGGATAAGTCTGCTGTCAATCTGTATGTTCCTACCGTTGTAGGTTACAGACTTCTTCTCCTGAGCTGCTTTCAGGATTTTCTCTTTGTCTCTGAGACTTGTGAGTTTTACTATTAGATGGTGGGGTGCTGACCTATTTTTATTGATTTTGAGAAGAGTTCTCTGTGCCTCCTGGATTTTGATGCGTTTCCTTCTCCAAATTAGGGGAGTTCTCGTCTATAATTTGCTCCAATATACCTTCTGCCCTTCTCTTTCTTCTTCTTCTGGGATCCCAATTATTGTAATATTGTTTTGTCTTATGGTATCACTTATCTCCCGAATTCTGCCCTTGTGATCCAGTAGTTTATCTCTCTTTTTCTCTGCTTCTTTATTCGTCATAATATGGTCTTCTCATACTAATTCTCTCTCCTGCCTCATTCATCCTAGCAGTTAGAGCCTCCATTTTTATTGCACCTCTAATAGCCTTTTTGATTTCGACTTAGATTTTAGTTCATTTCTCCAGAAAGGGATTCTCTAGTATCTTCTATGCTTTTGTCAAGCCCAGCTAGTATCTTTATAATCGTCATTCTGAACTCTAGTTGCCATATCTTATTAACGTCTGTATTGATTCGGTCCCTGGCAGTCGGTACTGCCTCTTGTTCTTTTTTGTGAGGTGAGTTTTTCCATCTTGTCATTTTGTCCAGAGAAGAATAGATGAATGAGAACAAAATGCGAAAAGGGTAACAATGACCCCAGAAAAAGATACAGTCAACAAATCAGAAGAGACCCAAAACCAGGGGAAAAGAAAGGGGAAAAAAAAAAAAAAAGAACATGATCAGGCTAGTGAATAGAACAGAGCCACACACTAGATTTTGGGTGTTTTTTTGGTGTGCTGGAAGAAACTGCCTCTCAAAATTTTAAAGAAAGGAAAACATACATATACAAAAATAAGGGTAAACATGATGAAGGGATGGAATATGACTGTAAAGATGAAAATTTTAAAAATTTTTAAAAAGGAATTCATAAGAAGCTGATTGAAAAAAGAACAAAAAAAATTTAAAAGAAAAAAGGAGAGAATGTGATCAGGTGGGAGACTAGGACAAAGTCATACACTAGATTTAGTGTATATTTTGGTCTGTTAGAAGAAACTGTATCCTAAAATTTTAAAGAAAGAAAAACATATATACACAAAAAATAAGATTAAATACAATGAAGGAATAGAATATGAGTGTAAAAATGAAATTAGAAAAAGATTTTAAAAAAGGAATTGATACTGGCTGAAAAAGGAAAGAAGAAAAATTCAACTAAAAAAATAGGAAAAAAAATAAAAATTACAAATTAACTTTGAAAGACTAAAAAATCATGCGGAAAAAGCCATGGATTCTATGTGCAGTATTCCCCTAGCGCTGGAGTTCCGCTGTTCTCATTGATCAGTAAACCTGGTCTTGGCTGGCTGTTCTTGCTGATCTTCTGAAGGAGGGGTCTGTTGCCATGGTTCCCAAATGTCTTTGCTGGAGGCGGAACTGCCCCCCCCGCTTGCCTGGTCTGGGCTACCTAATCTGCTCAGGTTTGCTCTGGGGAGCTTTTGTTCCCTGAAGGGTTTCCGTACACCTTTGGAGGATGAATGTGAAATTGGCAGCCTCCCAATCTCTGGCCCTGGAGGAGCCGAGCTGGGGGCGCCACTCCCCAGTGAGCCCCCAGAGAAAAGCAGTCAATCACTCCTGTCTCCCTGGTCTCCGGTGGAACTCCGTGCTCACCTGGCCTGTGACCGAGCATTTCTATCTCTGACACATGAGCTCGTTTGGAGTCTCCAAACCCAGCAGATTCCTGGGGTGCACTCCCGCGCCACTCCTCCCGGGGGAGGAAGGGGAGTCTCTCCCCGGATCTGCCACTTGTTGGGTCCCTGCTGGAGGAGCAGTGGCCCAATTGTGCCGCGGATCACGGTTTATGGCAACCCGGAGCCGAGAGCCTGCTCCTTGACTCTGTCTTTGCAGCCGGCTTCCCCGCTCTGATACCTGGGAGCTCTGCCACACTCAGGCACCCCGGTCTTTCTGTGACTCTGAGGGTCCCAAGACCACACTGTCCCAGCAAGGGTTCCAACCCCCGCTTAGCCACTGGAGCGACGTCCCTCAGCGGAGCAGACTTCTAAAAAGTTCCAATTTTGTGCCCCATGCTCTATCACTTGCCAGTAGCCCGCTGATGGGGGCTCCCTCCCCTCGCGGTCTATCTTCCCAAATATCACCTTGGATTTACTTTTCCGCACGTCCTACCTTCCAGAAAGTGGTTGCCTTTCTGTTCACAGAGTTGCTGCTATTCTTTTCTTTGATCTCCTGTTGAGTTTGTAGGTGTTCAGAATGGTTTGATCCCTACCTAGCTGAATTCCTGGGACCAGATGAAATTTAGGTCTCCTACTCCTCCGCCATCCTCCTCCTCCTCCCTCCACATTTTATTTTAAAACAACTGCACCATCTGTTATGTAGGAGAACTAGTACAATGGCCACACACGACAAAGAAGTCTCAAATGACTAAGCTAAATAGAGCTCTTTGCCTTTTTTTAATTAGCTCTACCTCTTTTCCCTCAAAATAATGAACTCAAACAATGCAGACACACACAGCGGGCAGGGGCTGGTTCTGCTCCGCTTCACTGAGGTCAGACTACACGCCTAGAATATTTGATTCTATTTATGACTCAATATACACTAGACCCTGGCCAACTTCATTAGAGAAGTACAGTAAAAATCAACCAGGAGGAATCCTCTAAAGACCAAAATCAAGTCAGACTGGCTAATAAGCATTAAGTGATGTTTCAGTCATGTACAAAACACCAGAAGAAACAAATTAAGAAACTGCTTTGCTTTAATGAAGAAAAATGGAGACATTTAAACTAGTGATTTTCAATTTTTTAAATAGCACCCTATTTCAAATGAACCCTTACCAAAAAATCCCCCAAACACCAAACAAATAAAAGTAATATTATATAAGACTGTATTTTGAAAGTTCAATTTGTAACATATACTTGTTACCATTTTGCCTTTCAGCATAGTAGTGAGAAAATCCTGATTCACACACATTAGAACTATTAACGTTTTCAACTATTTAAAGGAAGTTATATTCCAAGGTCTATGTAGAAACTACTTAACCTACCAACTAAAAGGTAAAAGACATTTCTAGTAAGTAACATAGATCTGAGTATTTGTTTCATTTATCTGCTTTTAGTGATTATCTACAGATAGTCTTTAAGACAATAAAACCTTTCAGGTATTTTGGAATTGAAGTTAATAATCAATTCAAAAACAACCAGCAGCTTTAATCTGGAATCAAAAAGCACTTATGGTATTATTTATAACTTATGGGGAGAGGAACCTTATTTAATCATGACTGTATCCTCAGTACCCATATTTTCAAGCATTCGCACTTAGAATTTAGTAAGGATTCCACATATGCTTTTTTAAACACAAGATATTCTATCAGAAAAAAGTTCTCTGGGAACAGAGAGCCGACCAACATTTGATTGAGTTGAACCTGGAAACTAAGTAGGATTATGACAATCCAAGAAGCTGAGGAAAGATGATGAGAAAAGCTGTTAAGGAAATGGAGAGAGGTATGGCCACAGGATTGAAAGCACACTTTCAAAGAACTAGGAATAATCTAGCTTGAGAGCTGCAGAGTGAATTAGCATGAAGATCACACTTAGAGGACGTGACAGGGTTTGAATTTATGCTCTGGAGTCTTAGAGAAAGAACTAGGACTACTGGATGGGAACTACAGGGATGCACATTTTAGCTCACTAAAACCATCAGACCTGCTCGAAAATGAACTTCACTTGCCTCCCAGGACAGTATACCATCACACTGGAGTCACTGCAAGAGGCTGAGTGGTAGCCTGTCAGTAACTCAGGAACACTGAAGAAGGAATTCTCACATAGACAAGGATTAATTTGAAGATTTAAATTTCCTTCTAACCCCAAGATTCCGAGTCTGTGGTCTAAAACAAGGATCAGCGAACTAAGGCCCTTGGGCCAAATTTCCTATTTTTTAAATAAGGTTTTATTGGATCACAGCCATTCTCATTCATTTATATATTATCTAGGGCTGCTCTAGGGGTACAAGAGCAGAACTGAGTAGTTCCAAGAGAGAATCCATGACCCACAAAGCTCTGGCCCTTTACAGAAAAAGTCTGCCAAACCCTGATCTAAAATATAGCCAAAGAGGGGTGTCTGAGGGGTTCAGTTGGTTAAACGGCTAACTCTTGATTTCAGCTCAGGTCAGGATCTCAGGGTCGTTAGATCAAGCCCAGCATCGGGCTCTATGCTCAGCAGGGAATCTGCTTGAGATTCTCTCCCTTTCCTCTGCACCTCCCTCTGCCTGTGTGGGCACACTCTTTCTCTCAAATTAATAAATAAATCTTTAAAAAAATAAAAATAAAATAAAATAAAGCCAAAGACTACTTCTTTTGGAAACCTAAAACAAAATATAATATTTGTTCTAAATATTTCTCCTATCCACTATTTCAGATGCTGCTCAGAGAGGAGAGGGAAGATTATGCTGCAGTAATATATGACCTCATAATCAGTGACTTATAACAAAGGTTTATTTTTCATTCATGAAACATGTCCATCCTATGCTCCATGTCATCTTTACTCTGAGATCCAGACTGATGGAACAACCTCTATCTAGAACACTGTCAGTCACTGTGGCAGAAGAAAAAGAGGGTATAATGAAGCACAAACTGATTTTTAAAGCTTTATCCCCAAACTGATATATATCACTTCTACTCATTCTGTGAACATGGCCAAACCAGACTTCAAGTAGGGAAGTAAAATCCTCCCCCGGGGAAGGAAAGCAGATTTCAGTGAACAGAAATACAATCCACCACATAGTATATTTGGAAATATTTACATGAGTAATTTATGTTCCTTATTTCTATAAACTATCTTATCAGTAGCGTATTTCTATACCAATGTTCAGCCTAAAAGCAAAAAAAAGCAAAGGCACTATAGTAATGTCACGTTTCCCAAGATAAACAATATTAAAGCTCAGAATTATTTTAAATTATTCTCTAACAAAAACATGCCTAGAATAAAAAATCTAGAAAATATACCACTCACAGTTCTATGCCCAAAGAGAGTTACCGCTGTGATATATTTGCTTCTAGCATTTTTTCCCTGTGCTTTTCTTTTTTAACAGTTTGATCATCCCCTACTTCTCATTTTATATCCTACCCTTTCTCATTTACCAAAAATTTTTCTATATTATAAATTATCCATAGTTAGCTTTTTAATTATTTTAAGTCACCTTATAGATGGCATAATTTATAACTGAATTTCTATTCTTAGACGATGCTTGGCTTTCAAATAAAACAACATGATAAGATGATCTTTTCTATAAACATATACTGGGAGGCCAATCAGGCTTATCAGCTTAGAAGAGACTCTTAGGAAGAATTACTAAGCCAAAGGTTATAATCATATTAAAGGCCCCTTGCATGTTTCATAATGCCATTCTCCAAAGCAAGTCCACCAACTCACACTCTTGCTTCGGCAATGGCTGGAGCAGTTATTTTCATCCATCTATACCTATATTGGGTATATTCATGTAATAATTTTTAAAATTAAATAAACTGCAAAAACTTATTCTGCTAATAGTGAAGTTGAACATATTTCCATATTTGTCACCCAGGTCTATTTCCTGAAATAAACTGTTTCTGAAATCTGCTTTTAATCTATTGGGATGTGTTTTAGTTCCTATTATTTTGATGTATAAGCTTTTTTCCAGTCATCCGATTTGTTGCAACAAATTATACTGAATAATCCTACTCTCTCACCCACTGACCTGTGGATCTTTATAACCTAGAATATTTAAAATAGTGCTGAAGGGCTAAGCTGTTCTGTTTCATAAATATAATGCATTAACTTATAATAAATACATATATATGTATACAGATGTTATCTAATTTACATATAAAATTTACATAACATATAATTTCTTCTTTCTTTCTTTTTTTTCTAAGTAGGCTCCATGCCCAGTGTGGAACCCAATGCAGGGCCTGAACTCACAACCCTGAGATCATGACCTGAGCTGAAATCGAGAAGTCAGATGCTTAACTGACTGAGCTACCCAGGTGCCCCGACAGAATTTCTGAGCAACTCTAAACAACTTATCTGCCTATTATACCAGTTACACAAAGTTTTAAATGCTTACAGCCTTCTATAATAGGTTTTGAGATGTCAGAGCCACTTCTCTCTTCATTGTTCTTTTTCATCATTGTCTTAAGGTAGACTATTGCGGGGGAAATAAGATGTAAGTCAGATAATTTGCTGTAGCAGGTTGGCTAATAGTTAATGGTATTAACAAGGATAAAAGCGTTGGGTTTGAAAAAGCATTGCTACTGCAATGAAAGGATTTCTAGCATTCTAAAAATGCAAACTATTTAGTGGAACTTATATAATAACGGGTGTTCTTGATAACAGTGAAGGCACTCTAGGATCCTAAACTATCTTCTCAAAGTTTAAAATTATATTTCACAATACTCCTACTGTTAATTTTAAAGAACATTCTTTAAGAATGTTCTGAATGCAACTAAAGTTCAGAACTAAAACCAACCCTACTAAGAGACAATTACACACAGTAAAAGTAAAAGGCATGTATCACAGGACCACAATTTAAGCCTCAAGCTTGCAAGTGAAATCCCATCACAGCAAATGCCATTACAGAACACCAAAAGAAGCGGGGCACCTGGGTGGCTCAGTTGGTTAAGTGGCTGCCTTCGGCTCAGGTCATGATCCCAGGGTCCTGGGATCGAGCCCCACATTGGGCTCCCGGCTCAGCGGGGAGCCTGCTTCTCCCTCTGACCCTCTCCCCTCTCATGCTGTTTCTCTCTCTCTCTCAAATAAATAAATAAAATCTTTAAAAAAAAAAAAAAGACCACGAAAAGAGCCACATGAAGACCAGTTTCGTGTTTCTAGGCATAGTTTATAAGATCATCTGGTTAAAACAAATTATACTAACAAAATTTTAAAATCCCGTACAGAAGTTTTCCTTGATAAATCTCTAATGAGAAAATATTCATTATGCGCACCATTTCATTCTGTATATCCAAAGAACTTGATTAAATGTTGGTTGTGCTACATACATGGTGGAAAGAAGTAAACCAAATGGCTGCTTACACCTCCTTTGGTTCTACAGTAGTAATATCCTTCATTATTTCATTATTTCATTTGAGTCTCACAATCCTACAAATTAGAAAAGATAATTTAGCATAGTTACTGATGAGGAAATAGAAAAAAATTAGGTGATTTGTCCATAATCACACAGCCATTGTGCAGACCCTTTTGTCTTCTGACTCCCACCCATTACTCCTCCTCCAGTAGCCATGCTTACTCTCTTGACTCCGTTCCTCCCTAACTATCTTAGATTTACCACATTCAACTAAAAGCCACATACACTTAACCAAGCAAAAACTGAAGAAGTTTCAAAAGACTACAGAACACAGTTCTGAGTAACTATCAGGTGCAAGCACCTATTGGACACTGGTAAAAATACAGTGGGTGGCATAAATTAATACAGGAAGTCTCTCCCATGTTAGTTAGAGGTGAAATTCCTATCTCTCTGATTTACAAGATCAGAGTATCGCAGAAAAATGAAAGATATGTATATACAGAAAAAAAATAATTTCTGGAACGCATACATTTCTGAAAACTAGATTTGTCATGATTAAATGAATTCTTTTCCTAAACCATCACATTCACATGTTCAGAAAACAACAAAGTAAGGTTAAAGTTTTCAAACAAATCATTATCACTTGAAATATAAGTCTGTCATATTTGCATATTCCCTTGTTCATTTTGTAATCCATGCCCAAGTTTTTGCCTGCCCATCTGTTTTTTCACAAACCTCAGCAGTACCAAAGCCACTGGACCTGGTCTTTTATCCACATATTGAAAAAAGTACAAAATAACCAGAACACCTCTTGCCATATTAACTGTCCTGATCCCACTCCAGAGAAGACAGCAGTTACAGTTCACTAGATTTGAAGCACTAACTCAGAGAGCTTTCACCAAAATAAACATGCTCAGGGCCTATCTCCCAGAGATTATAATTCAATAAAAGCCTAGAATGTAGCCCATTTCTTAAAAACTAAAGATTTAAGAAGACTGAGTTGGGGCGCCTGGGTGGCTCAGTCGGTTAAGCGACTACCTTCAGCTCAGGTCATGATCCTGGAGTCCCAGGATCGAGTCCTGCATCGGGCTCCCTGCTCAGCGAGGAGCCTGCTTCTCCCTCTAACCCTCCCCCCTCTCATGTACTCTCTCTCTCTCATTCTCACTCTCTCAAAATAAATAAATCTTTAAAAAAAAAAAAAGGAAGACTGAGTTGAATTAGCATATGAGTGAAAATATTTTAACATTCTGATGTACAAATACCAAACCCTGTTATTCACTCATTTACTCAACTAATATTTATTAAGCATTTTTTTTCTTTAAAGATTTTATTTATTTATTTGACAGAGAGAGACACAGCGAGAGGGGGAACACAAACAGGGGGAGTGGGAGAGGGAGAAGCAGGCTTCCCGCTGAGCAGGGAGCCCGATGCAGGGCTCAATCCCAGGACCCTGGGATCATAACCTGAGCCGAAGGTAGACGCTTGACGACTGAGCCACCCAGGCGCCCCTTTATTAAGCATCTTACACTGTGCCAGGCAAGGTTCTAGCCCCTGGGATATAGCAATGATCAAGACTCATGTCTGTGCTCCATGGTACTTCTATTTCACTGGGCAGACAGAAAATAAGTCAGATAAATGATCCCAGTTCAGGTACAAATAAATTCTGTGAAGAGAAATAAAGCTGGACAAAGGGTTAGGAAAGAATTGGAGGGCAAGGTACATCTATCTTAGATAAGGATGGTCAGGGAAAGTCTCAGAGGAGGTGACATTTGATCAAAGATGTGAATGATGAAGACCTAGGGACATCAGATGAAAGAGAAAATTTAAGGCCCTACAGTGCTACCTCTGATCCATGTTTGGCTAGGTGCTATGACATCAAATTGGCTTTATATCTCCAAAAAACTTAATACATGAATAAGACCTGACAATATAAGACTTAGGTAGCAAAGTAAATGTTTCTAGCAACGATGCTATGCAATTTAAATACTATAGACTGGCTTAGGGAGGGAGACAAGATCTAATTTAATTAGAGTCTTAATGGATGAATGAAATTCCAGTTCACAGAAGTGGGAAAAGAAGCTTTTCACAAGAGGCAAAAGCAAAACGAAAGTTCAGAAACAATAAAGTACAAAGAAAAAAAACCTAAAATATCAGAATAAGCCCAATGACCAAAATTGGAGAATATAAAGGGGAAAATGTATGTCAGGATTAGGACAAGAATGACTTTACCCTTTTTTGCTTAGAAAATGCCTATTTATCCAAGACCCAGCTTAAAAAGTCAATCCCTCTATGAAGGACTCACTAACTCTCAAAGGCAATAACTTCTCTTCTGTGTTGCCACCTACCTTCCTGTGTACCTAACTCTCAGAGAGGACCTCCTCATCACAAAACCCACATTCTCCATCAACCACCATATCTGTTCATAGTTCCTAACACACAAGCAGCATAGAAAATACATCTGTTCACTCAACTAAAGCAGAGTAAAATGGGATGGAAGGTCCACAGACTGGAAAACTCAACATAGTAAAGATGTCAATTCTCCTTAAATTGATCTACAGGCTTAATGTAATTCCTATCACAATCCCAGCAAGGTATTTTATAAACACAGACAACTTTATTCTAAAATTTCTATGGAAAGGCACAGGCCCTAGAATAGCTAAAACAATCTTGGCAAAGAAGAAAATGGAAATAATCATTCTGCCTGATATTAAGGCTTACTATATAGGTACAATAATCAAAACCATGTGTTATCAGTGAAGAGAGACACATACATTAATAAAACAGAGAACCCAGAAACAGACCCAGATATGTCCAACTGATTTTTTACAAAAGTGCAAAAGTAATCCAATGGAGGAAAATAGTTTCTCAACAAGCAGAGCTAGAGTAATTGGATATCCATAGGCCACCAAAAAAATTAAATAAAAATTAACTGAAAATGGATCATGAACTTAAATGTAAAATATAAAACTATGAAAATTTTTAGAAAAAAAATAGGTGAAAATCTTTGAGATCTACTATTAAGCAAAGACTTTCGAATTGAAAGCACAATCCATGAAGGTAAATATAGATAAACTGGACCCCATGAAAATTAAAAATTTTGTTCTGCAAAAGACCATGTGAAAAGGATGAAAGGCAAGATACAGAATGATAAAGTATCTGCAAACCACATAGTATCTGACAAAGGACTAGTACCTGGAATATGTAAAGAACTCTTAAAACTCAAAAGAATATAAAAGAATCCAATTAGAAAATGGACAAAAGATATGTACAGACATTTCACTGAAGAGGACATATAGATGGCAAATAAACACATCAAAGACTGCTCAGTATCATTAGCCATTGGGTAAATACAAATCCGAACCACAATGAGACATCACTACACATCTATTAGAATACATAAATTAATTATAAAACAAAAACAAAAAACCAATTTGTCTTCATCAAATGCTGGTGAAGATGCAGAGCAATTACAACACAAATAAAAACCACAATGAGGTATCAGGACACATCTATTAAAATGTTTAAAAAATGTTAAATGCTAACAAGAATGCAGAGAAACTGGGTCACTCATAAACTGCTAGTGAGAGAATATAAAATAAAATAGTATAGCCACGGAGAAACAGATTGGCAGTTTCTTAAAAAAACTAAACAGACAACTACCATATGTATGACCTAGCAATAGCACTCTTATGTTCACACAAAACCTGTATATAAATATTCAGAGCCAAAACCAGAAAATAATCCAGATGTTCTTAAACAGGTAAATGGTTAACAAACTGTGGAACACCCATACAATGGAATACAATTCAGCAATAAAAAGGAAAAAACTATTGATATATACAACTTGGATGAATCTCCAGAATATTATGATAAATTTAAAAAGCCAATCCTAAAAGGTTATATACAGTATGTTTTATTTATGTAACATCCTTGAAATGAAAAAAGTACACAAATGGAGACCAGGTTAGTAGTTAAAGGGATTAAAAAGGGGCTGAGAGCAAAAGGGAAGCAGATGTGGCTACAAAAGGGCAACATGAAGAATTTTTGTGGTATGGAAACATTCTCTATCTTGACTATATCAATGTCAATTTCCTGGTTGATATGTACTATGGTTTATAAGATGTTACCAAGGAAACAAACTGGGCAAATGGTTCATGGTATCTCTCTGTATTATTTCTTACAACTGCATATGAATTTACAATTACCTCAAAAAAAAAGTTTAATTAAAAAAAACAGGATGGGGGGGCCCCTGGGGCGCTCAGTTGGTTAAGCATCTGTCTTCGGCTCAGGTCATGATCCCAGGGTCCTGGGATCAAGCCCCGAGTCGGTCTCCCTGCTCAGCGAGGAGTCTGCTTTTCCCTCTCCCTCTGCCCCTCCCCACCCCTGCTCATGTGTGCTCTCTCTCTCTCTCTCAAATAAATAAAATCTTAAAAAAACAAAAACAAAAACAAAAACAGGATGGGGCACCTGGGTGGCTGAGTCGGTTAAGCGACTAACTCTTGATTTCAGCTCAAGTCACGATGGAGCCCCAAGTCAGGCTCCACAGTCAGCAGGGAGTCTGCTTGAGATTTTTCTCTGTCCCCCACCACCCCACCCCACCCCCGACCCCGGGGGTATGTGCACACATGTGTGCACGTGCACTCTCAAATAAAAAATCAATCCTAAAAAAAAAAAAAGGATGGAAGGTGAAGAAGTTAACCTTAGGCAGGGAAAAGATCCTCTTTTGGGGGAAAAAAAAAATGGCCTGACAGACGCAAAACATCCAAAAGATGTAGAATCTTTTCCTAATCTCAAATTCAATGTTAACTGGGTTGCAAAGTATAGGAGTCACCAAAGAGAAGTTCAGTTGGCAGAACTGGGAACTTTACAGGGATCAAGAAAACTTGGAATGTTAAAGTCTATGGGGAGCATGATTAAGAATCAATAATAATAATACAGTATTTCCTACTAGTCTTACTGCATCTAAAGCACTACTTTACTACTGCTAACTCATTACACATATTTGTTGATTCTTTTATCTACAAACTGACAGAATATTCACTAAAACTGAAAATTTTTCTAAAAAAATTTTATCACAATTTGCATGTCCCTAGGAAATTCAACAAAATGGAACTTTACTTGTAGAATTATAATGTAATCCTAGTAATAGTGAAAATTAGTATTTTCATCCCTATCCAAAAGAAAAGGATAGGGAAAATAATAAGAAGGACAGGGATAATAATGAAAAAGAGAGGGATAAAACTGGGTCCAAATAAAACAAGTCCATACAGAAAGTATCTTACGGTCACACAAAAATTGGTGACAAAAGTAGAATCAGAATTCGATTCTCAACTATGGTAGTGATCACTACAGTATTTTTTCTTCCTCCCTCACACAAAGAATCTTTCTTTTTATATGAATAAGGGTGCCCTCAACTGGGGACTTCCACTACTGGCTAATCCAACAAGCAATGTTTCTTTCTTTTTAACATTTTTAACCTTTATAATGCATCTCAGAAAAGTCTGTGGAGCTTGAATGTTCCAGGATACCTAAGGAGAAAAGTTGCATGTTATGAACTTTCCCAAAGCTGCACCAGCATTCATTCTGAGATAACATTCTTAGACTAAATTCATTGTCAACAATGCCCGATAAAACTCAACCAGGAAAATGTATCAGTTAATTAAAACTTAATTTTAATTCAATAAATATTTCCTGAGTGGTTAATGCCCAGTCACTGTAGAGACACAGTACAACAGTAATGAAATGTGAAAATATAACTCTTGCTCTTATCCAGTAAACAGCCAACTACGGTAAGATCCAATAAATGGTAAGATACTAAGGAGTCATAGCCCCACAGACGCATGAGAAGTCACCTACACCAGTAGGAAGACAATCAGACAAGTCAGGGGAAGTGATGTATAAAGAGACCTCAAAGAAAAGCAAGTAACAGCCAGCTGAGAAGCAGAGAGATAAATATCAGAGAACGACACAAATATTTACAGCCATTCACTTAAAAAAAATACACAAAATGATCTTAAGAGGAGAAGAATTCTCAAGAGAATGAAAACTTTGGTAATAAAAGCTGACAGCCAACAGACTAGTGACAACTTCACAGATCAGAGAAAGATACAATCTAAGCTGGCTACGTGGAAGCAGAGAAGAGTCGGCTTGGTGCCAGTGAAAGCAAGAGAGACCCAGTGCCCAGAAAAAGAGGCACTGGGCACCTTCAAAAGTGGCCATGTGAACAGGTCATAAAACAGGAAATTACGGTTGAAATTCTGTCTAAGAGACAACTCAGAAGTCCAGATCTCCACTTCCACTCACAAAAAAGAAAGATTATCCTGTCCCTTCCAGTGACCGGACTCAATGGCAACAGGCATACGAGAGGAGAGAAGTGCATGTAGGGGATGAAAAAAAAGAAGAGGAAGATTAAAACTTCTATTTTCTAAACTGTGAGAATTGTGGCCCCATCCTTCCCCCATGGCAACCAAAATGCCGGCAGTTAGGTTCATATCTTCTCTAAGTAAGATTCTGGGAAATCTAACACACACACACCTCTCCTCCCTCATCAGCTCCAAAGGACCTATGCATAACTACAGCTGGAAATTCACCAATGAAATGGCCCTACCAGAGCCCACTACACCGGAGCTCACGGTGTACATGCCCCATAACGTGTGATGAGCTGCCCGTCACGTGGGTACGAAAGACTACTGTTCGCCCTTCTTAACCTCATTTGGCTTTTTAAAACTATGTACTTTGATAAAAATTATGAAAAACACAATGGCAAGTATAGGCGGGACAAAAAGGAAAAGTAAAAGACTCTAAATAGAGGACTTTATCATTTTTATATAGAAGATAAATAAAAACAGAATTTAAAACAAATCACTCTCAATCCTAATAAAAGTACATGCCAAAAGAGGGTACCTAAAAAGTAAAAAGGACTCAACCTGTATATCCATTAACGTAAATGGCAACTCCACTAAAAATCGTAGATGAAGTTCCATCCTTCTGTATAGTAGCATCTGATCGAAATTGTTCCTCCAATTTCTGGACCTTGGCAGCCATATACCCACCCTAGAATTTAAAAAAAGGTAAACCAATCACAAAAGTTATATTTTTTTCATCCTCTTTAAAGAAATTTACATTAAAATAAATAAATAAACCTTATTCTATTCTAGTGACCAAGGTATAATGACAACATAAGGTATAATTATAAATATTAACCATAAGGCAAAGCAATAAAACAGGTCAAGGACAACTTTTCCCTTTGTCAATTCAATTTTTAATTGTTTTATCACATTCTTATAAATTACTTTAAAAGAGGAGAAAGGTAGGTCAAAGATAATGTTTAATGCCACAAAATATTGTTCTTACCTACAAAATCAAGAAGTTACACTGAAGTTTAAACCAATTAAAAATTTGACATGTGGTCAGTAAGAGTATATTTTTCACTGGCTTCTACTTCTTCTGAATGCAGGAAGCTTAAAGTTAGCAACTTAAAGTAAAATGAAACAGTTCAACAAACCAGTGTAGCCCTCCATACATGTAGCTACTATAATAGAAGATTCAAGGGCCAAATTCTGGATCTAATCAATCTACTTGATAGCAGTAATTTTTATTAGAGAACATCAACTTCAGAAAGAATATAAAAACATTATTTTTGCTAAAGCCCTATATAAATATATAAATTCAGCTATACTTTTCCTAAACACTAACAAAATTAAGCTTAATTATTTGAATTACCAATTAAGTCTTTATTGATTTTACTTTACTCAAAAGAACCATCCATTAGATCTTTAAAATACAGCCACAGGTATCTACAAGTGGTACACATACTTCTTCTAAAATGGAAACTGCTTCACTGGTTATTCACATATTATATGTTCATTGTGGAAAAAAAAATTTTTTTTCAAAAAATATAGGAAAATATGAAGAAGAAAACTTAAATGAGGTAGGATTCCATTCACTGTTAACATTTTGGGATCTTATTTTCAAAGTTTATTACTAAGTCTCAGAATATAGAGGTTTTAGAAAAATAGAATCATATATAAAGGTCGTTTATAACACAACCTTTTAGTCAAGGCCATCTTGCCAAGTTAAATATAAAGGTAAGGGGCACCTGGGTGGCTCAGTTGGTTAAGCATCCAACTCTTGATTTTGGCTCAGGTCATGATCTCAGGGTTGTGAGATCAAGCCCCACATCAAGCTCCATGCTATGCATGGAGTCTGCTTAAGATTCTCTCCCTCTCCCTCTGCCCCTCTCCCCGCTCTCTCCCTTGAAAAAGAGATAGAGAGGGGGGGAGAGAGAGAGAGAGAGAGAGAGGAAGAAAGAAAGGAAGAAGGAAGGAAGGAAGGAAGGAAGGAAGGAAGGAAGGAAGGAAGGAAGGAAGGAAAGAAAGAAAGAAAGAAAGAAAGAAAGAAAGAAAGAAAGAAAGAAAGAAAGAAAGAAAGAAAGAAAGAAAGAAAGAAAGAAAGAAAGAAAGAAAGAAAGAAAGAAAGAAAGAAAGAAAGAAAGAAAGAAAGAAAGAAAGAAAGAAAGAAAGAAAGAAAGAAAAAGAAAGAAAGAAAGAAAGAAAGAAAGAAAGAAAGAAAGAAAGAAAGAAAGAAAGAAGAAAGAAAGAAAGAAAGAAAGAAAGAGAGAGAAAGGTAAAGATAAATAATGGTTGAATAGTGTTCCACTACATAGAGGAAATTTTTTGATCAATCCCCTACTACGGAATATCATGTTTTCCTGTTTTTCAGTATTATTAGCGATGCTGCAATAACATTACCATAAATAAATACCTGTGTACCAGAACATTTATTTCCTCAAGATAAAATAAAGGTCAGGTGTTAAAAAGTTTAAACAAGCATTCAATATGTTGTGAAAACTCAGAAGAATTGGTATCTAAAGTGATTTACACTTTTAAAAAATGCCTTAAATCACACTATAACCTACAAGAAGAATGAAAAATACCTAGACAATTAAATATAAGTATTTTTATTCTTTTAAAACACACCCATTTTTCCCAGCCATCATTTTCAGCTCGCCTCCTCCATCCACCTCGTCTCATGGTGGAGCTTCTGTATTAAGGGGGGAAAAAAAAAAAGTGAATTTTATAACATAATGTACTACTAATTGACATTTTATTTCAAATCAAGAAAAATAAGTTAAAATAAACTCAAATACTCAATTTGTGAAAGTTAAAACTTTTTCCAAAGCATATATTCTCCTGCTTCTAAGTGAAATTTATTCCTAAAACACCCTCCTGTAGATAAGTATCAGGTTTAAATTATTACCATAAATTTAGTTTTACAGCAAAAACTTTTATGCATTCCTGAGCATCAAACCTAATATACATTTGCATAAAGAATCACCAAATTAGACTAACATGGCCACACTTACTTATTAACATTAATTAGTACTAACAGAATCCAAGAAAACATTTTCCTTCATGAATTGCCCTCTGATATGGCTCTTAAACTCTGTCTTTGCTATTACATACTGGACACTTAAGAGTACAGTCACAGTGTAATTCATCTATTATGCAAAAACCCCTAAAAGAAGTCAATTAAAACAACACATCTAGGGGAGATAATGCAGAAGGATTATCACTTATAATAAACTATCCAATCTGGCATTCTCCTTAAGGCACTTGACCTACTATCCCATTAAACCACCAAAATGACCAAATAATGGCTTATTCTCAAGGGTCAGTTGGCTTAGTGGCTAGCAAGATATAAAGTGGTTCAGAAGTCAAAGCAGGCATTAAATGAAACTCCTTATAAAATTCTTCTAGCCATATGGCTACATCTTTAGACATGACTGCATTATCCTTCACAAAATTAACATATCCTCTATCTAGGTTATTTTTCTTCCACTAACTATGTACAAGTTAATATCAATTAATATGCTATGAGAGAAGCTCTGTACATTATCCAAGTCAAATCAGCTTTGATATGGTTTATAAGAATTTGTTACTGAACGACACCTTAAAACATGACACTTTAGCCACACACATCAGCAGATATTTTCTTTCAAATACTTCTATATTTGACATATTTTATGTGATTTATAGTTTTCCCTTGCTACCATTAATATTAATTAGGAATTTTTACTGTCTACTTTTAAAAGGGGCCTAAAAGATATGTAGAGACATTCTCTTAAAAAATGCAAGTCCGAAAGAGAGACAAGAGGCATGAACAAAGAGCTCTGCAAACAGGAGGCAAGGTGATTAACCCAGATTAGGGGACGTGGATGCTGGCAAAGAGAAGAGTTGGCGTTGTTTTCAGTCTGACAAAGGTAGGGGCACGGCTACCCAATGTGTTCATTATGAGTCCCAGAACGGCCATATTTGCTCTACTAAATACTTCTTTTTTCAAGGGGCTCACTTTGTCTAGTCACTCAAGACTTCTCCCCTCCCTTAAAGCAATCTGGGAAATGTGTTAACACACAGTTCTTGATCTTATATAAACTCTGAATCTATACATCTACCCTTACAAGGAAACAGTTTGGGAGTTCTGGCCATTATATATTAAGGATGCATACTCACAAAAATTAAAGGCAACAATTAATCAGCTAAATGAAGGTCAGTTAAGAATAAAATATATTATCAAAGTTTAATTCAGTTGGCTAATCAATTATTTAAGAGCCTTATTCATTTAAGATCTACTGGGCAACTACTGCAAAAGGCCAATATGAAATATTAACAGTGGTTTAATGAGGGTAGAAAACTATGAATCAAAGTTATAATAAATTTAAAAAAATTTTAAAGGTTCTTTCTCTATTCCAAAGTAATAAAGCTATCCCAGACAAATGTTTAAGCTTTGAAAAGGAATGAGACTGAAACTAGTAATTTCTTCATTTCCACTAATTTGACAGAGTATAGCAAGCTCATATTGATTGAGGAGTCAAATAATAAGACCAAAAAAAGGAAAAAAGAAATGAGAAACAAACTTCATTTTATACATTCAAATTCTACTTTTGAGAAAATCCCATAATAAATAGTAAACTAGGTTATTTGGATCAACCTTCCCGCTGAGGAAGAAGAAAGCTAAACAAAACATTAAAAAAAAAAAAAAAAAAAAGGCACAGAAGGCCCGAAAAATTACTGGGCCAAGATTTACAAGATGAAAAAGAAAACCTGCCACTTCACCTCTCCTTCCCAGATTGGGACAGTTTTTCCTCTGAGAACACGTGGCAATTATAAAAGAGCGGCTGAAAGGCTGGGCAAGGTTTTTGAATACAGTAAGGGAACAAAAGTTAGAATTTAAGTGTCCTCCAAGAACATAAATCTCCACACTTAGGATTAGGATCCTAGCAGTAAATAAACTGGAAGTACAAAGACCAAGTTTTGCCAAAAACATATCCTGCCTTGGGTTATTTCGGTCTCTTAAAGTAAATTAAGATGATCCTAAACTACAGAACACAAATATATGGAAGTTAAGTAACATGCTACTAAACAATGAATGAGTCAACCAAGAAATCAAGGAGGAAATCAAAAAATACAAAAAGCCAAATGAAAATGAAAACACAATGGTCCAAAGTCTGGAATTCATCAAAGCTGTTCTAAGAGGGAAGTTTATAGCAATACAGTCCTACTTCAAGAAGAAAAATCTCAAATCAAGAACCTAACCTTACAATTAAAGGAGGTAGAAAAAGAAAAAACAAAACCCAAAACCAGTAGAAAGAAGGAAATAATAATGACTAGAGCAGAAATAAAGAAAATAGAAACTAAAAAAACACAAACAAACAATAGAACAGATCAGTGAAATCAGGAGCTGGTTCTTTGAAAAAACAACAAAACTGATAAACCTTTAGCCAGATGCATAAAAGGAAAAAAAAAAAAAAGAGAGAGGATTCGAATCAACAAATCAGAAATAGAGGAGAAACAAAAACCACCACCACAGAAATACAAAGAATTATAAGAGAATATATATTTATTTTAGATTTTATTTATTTGAGAGTGAGAGCACATGCAAGAGAGCATGAGGGGGGTGGAGAAGCAGGCTCCCCGCTGAGCAGGGAGCCCCATGCAGGGCTGGTTCCCAAGACCCCGAGATCATGACCTGAGCTGAAGGCAGACACTTAACCAACTGAGCCACGCAGGCACCACAGTTTATAAGAGAATATTACGAAAGATTATATACCAACAAATTGGACAATCTAGAAGAAGTAAACTCCTAGAAACAATAACTTCCCAAAACTCAATGAGGAAGAAATAGAAAATCTGAACAGAGCAATTAACAATGAAATTGAATCAGTAATCAAAAAACTCCCAACAAACAAGTCCAGGACCAGATGCCCTCAAAGGTGAATTTTAGAAAACATTTAAGAATTGATACCGATTCTTCTCAAACTATCCCAAAAACCTGAAGAGGAAGAAATGCTTCCAAATTCATTCTATGAGGCTAGCATTACCCAGGTATCAAAACCAGATAAAGACACTACAAAAAAAGGGAACTACATACTGGCCAGTATCTCTGATGAACACAGATGCAAAAATCCTCAACAAAGTATTACCAAGATGAATCTGACAATACATTAAAAAAATCATTATGATCAAGCGGGATTTACCTAGGTATGCAAGGGTGGTTCAATATTCACATCAACAAAAAAAAGGAAAACGTTCATATGATCTTTTCAATAGATGCAGAAAACACATTTGACAAAGTTTAACACCCACTGACGACAAAATCAACAAAGTAGGTTTAGAGAGAACATAACACAATAAATGTTTTATAAAACTTTATAAGACCTATAACTCAATCGTGAAAAACTGAGTACTTTTTCCCTAAGATCAGGAACAAGACAAGGATGTCCGTTCTCACAACTTTTATTCAACATAGTACTGGAAGTCCTAGCCACAACAATTAGATAACAGAAAGAAAAGGCGTCCAAATTGGTAAAGAAGCAACTTTCATCGTTTACAGATGACATGATACTATATGTAGAAAACCCTAAAGACTCCACTGATAAATGAATTGTTAAGGTTACAGAATACAAAATCAATACACAGGAATCTGTTGCATTTCTATACACTAATAATGAAGACGCAGAAAGAGAGATTAATAAAACAATCCCATTTACAATTACACCAAAAAATAAAGTACCTAGGAATAAGCTTAACGAAGGAGGGGAAAAACCGGTACTCTAATAAACTATAAAACATAGATGAAAGAAACTGAAGAAAACAAATGGAAGGATATACCTTGCTCATGGATGGGAGAATCAATAGTTAAAGAGTATCCACATTACCTATAGCAATCTACAGATTTAATACAATCTGTATTAAAATACCAAGAGCATATTTCACAGAACTAGAATAACCCTAAAATCTGGATAGATCCACAAAAGACCCCAAATAGCCAAAGCAATCTTGAAAAAGAAAAACAAAACTGGAGGTATATCACAATTCCAGATTTCGAGATACACTACAAAGCTGTAGTAATCAAAATAGTATGGTACTGACACAAAAACAGACACAAACATCAATGGAACCAAAAAGAGAGCCCAGAAATAAGCCCATGATTACATGGTCAATTAATCCTTGACAGAGAAAGCAAGAATACTCAATGGGAAAAAGACAATCTCCTCAAAAAATGGTGTTGGGAAAAATAGCTACATGAAAAAGAATGAAACTGGACCAGTTTCTTACACCATATACAAAAATAAACTCAAAACGGATTATGACCTAAATGTGAGACCTGAAATCATAAAAATTCTAGAAGAGAGCACAGGCAGTAATTTCTCTGAGATCAGCCATAGCAACATTTTTCTAGATATGTCTCCTGAGGAAAGGGAAAAGCGAAAATAAACTAATGGGACTATATCAAAATAAAAAGCTTCTGCACAGCAAATGAAACAATCAACAAAACTAAGACAACCTACTGAATGGGAGAAAATATCTGCAAACAACATATCCCATCAAGGCCTAGTATCCAAAATATATAAAGAACTTAAAAAACTCAATACCAAAAAACCAAATAATCCAGTTAAAAATGGGCAGAAGGAAAAAAAAATGGGCAGAAGACACAAACAGATATTCTCCTAAGACACACAGATGGCCAACAGACACATGGAAAGATGCCTAACATCACTCATCATCAGGGAAATGCGAATTAAAACCACAATGAGGTATCACCTCACACCTGTCAGAATGGCTAAAATAAGAAACAAGTGAGGGGTGCCTGGGTGGCTCAGTCGTTAAGCATCTGCCTTCAGCTCAGGTCATGATCTCAGGGTCCTGGGATCTAGCCCCACATCGGGGTCCCTGCTCTGTGGGAGGGCTGCTTCTCCCTCTTGCACTCTCCCTGCTTGTACTCCCTCTCTCGCTGTGTCTGTCAAATAAATAAAATCTCAAAAAAAAAGAAACAAACAAACAAACAAGTGTTGGTGAGGATATAGAGAAAAATGAAACCTCTTGCACTGTCGGTGGGAATGCAAACTGGTACAGCCACTGTGGAAAACAGTATGCAGGTTCCTTGAAATATTAAATGATTTTTTTAAATATTATTTTTAATAAATAAATTATATGATCCACTAATTCCACTACTATTTACCCAAAGAATATGAGAACACTAATTTGAAAAGATGTATGTACCCCTATGTTTACTGCAGCATTATTTACAATAGCCAAATTATGGAAGCAGCCCTAGTGTCCATCAATAAATGAATAAAGAAGAGGTGGTGTGTGTGTGTATATACATAGGTACAATGGAATATTATTCAGCCATAAAAAATGATAAAATTTTGCCATTTTCAACAACATGGATGGATCTAGAAAGTATAATGCTAAGTGAAATAAGCTGGTCAGAGAAAGACAAATACCATATGATTTCACTCATATGTGTAATTTAAAACAAAACAAAGAGAAAGAGACAAACCAAAAAACAGACTCTGAGAACAAACTGATGGTTACTAGTTACTAGAGGGGAGGTGGGTGGAGAGATGGGTGAAACAGGTGAAAGGGATTAAAGAGTACACTTATCATGATGAGCACTGAGTGATGTACTGAATTGCTGAATCACTATATTATACCCCTGAAACTAATATAACATTGTATATGAACTATACTAAAATTATAATTAAAAAAACAAAAAAACAAAAAGATGATCCTGGACTGCTCAGTGCTCCAAAGCATCCAGCAGAAGCAATGTAAATCTTCTGTGGAGGATAACAACATCCTAACCTTCCCATATTTTTGCAAACCATTTTGGAAATACAAAGTCTGGCACACAAATAAAAATAACCAGACACACAAAGTAGTAAGAGCCCATGAGTGAGAACCAACAGAAACAAAATAAACAGACCTACACAGACTCCAGATACTGATTTTAAAACCAGATTAAAAACTGACCTATGCTTACTCTGTTCAAGGAAATAAGTAGCTGCCACGGGTGGGGAAAAACAGAGATTCCATTCAAAATATTCAAAGGAGCACCAATTAAACAACTGTCTTTTCAAAAGAAACAACAGCGCCAGATGACAACAGGGCTGAAATAAATAAACTTACTTAGAATTCTATACCCAGAGAAAAATTCAGTCAAGAAAGATGAAACAGGGAGCCCAGGTGGCTCAGTTGGTTGAGCAACTGCCTTCAGCTCAGGTCACGATCCTTGAGTCTGGGGATGGAGTCCCATATCAGGCTCCCTAGTCAGCGGGGAGTCCACTTCTCCCTCTGACCCCCCCCCACCTCTCATGTACGCTCTTTCTCTTTCATTCTCTTAAATCTTAAAATCTTACTCTTTTAAAATTTTTTTAAAAAAGATGAAGTAAAGGTATCTTAGGCAAATAAAAATAGAAGCTAATGCCACCAGCAAACTTGCACTAAAGAAATCCTAAAATATATCCCTCACGTAGAAGAAAAATTATCTTGGAAGGGCAAAAATACAAGAAAAAAAATGCAGCCAGGAAAGCAATAAATATCTGGATTAATCAATGTTAAATACTGACTGAATAAAAGTACAGCAATGACCATCTGTTATTGTTTGTAACATAATATACAGCACAAGTGAATCAAAAGATTATGAACAGAAGAGCAAGGGTAAGAGGAACTGTTTCTAGTCTAGGCTCTGCCACTAACTGGTTTCACTGATGTCTGGTACATCTCCACTCTCTAGGTCTCAATTATTGTATTGTCTGGGTCTTTTATTGTAAGAGGTTTGGGTAGTTGACTACTAGATTTCTGTCAACCTAAATAAAGAGGAAAACTGAGGAAAGCTCATTTTACCAGAAAATGAATTTGTTTGAGAACAGCAGAATTTCAATTCGGGAAATGCATTCTGTACAAAGCTACAGGCAGGTCTGTTGAGGGTTTGGGATGGGCTGTATTTATGGGCAAGGACTGCAAAGGGGAGAAGCCCAGCTGGACTCCAAGCAGTAAGTTCACTGGCTTGAGGATGGAGAGAGATTCTTGGCAGATATTCACTGGTCAGGAGAGAAGTCTCCATCTTTTGTACACCAGGCAGGAAATCAGCCCCTCAATTTTTAAGTTCGTTTCTCTGAGGGCATATGCCTAAGATTCTCCATTTCTTATCCTCTTATTCCATTTTAGATTAAAATCCTTTCACAGTTCCCTTTTCTACTCTATGTAAGACACACTGAAACACTATTTTCAGAAATCAAATATAAAAATTCTATATCCATATATTTTAGCAACAAATTTTAAACATTTGATTATGTAACAGTTTTGATGCTCTGTATTTATTTATGCAGACCTCCTTTACTTATTCCAGAAAAGACTTAAGGCAACTTGTACTATCAAATTCATTTAAATAATCTATGCATGGACTAAGATGGCCTATGATAGTGGACTGGGGTAAAAACCTAACTGCAAATCTGGTCTTTGCTGAATATTGGGAATGGCAATTTATCAGCCCCGTCACTGTTGTATGACATCAGTTGTATAACTCTCTTTTGTCAGACAATAGATGTTAGGTAGTTCAGTAGACAGCTGTAGATTACTTCTCATAGCATAGGCAATTACGGCATCTAAAAAATAATTCAGGAATGTGTATGGGGACACCACACTAAACTACCTATAGATCAAAGCTAATGGAAAATCACTGGGTATAAAGCACCATATCTTACTAGGCAATTCTGAGATAAAATAAAAAAAATAAAATGTCTAATTTCATTTATCATTTTATAGAAATTAGACAGTTTTGTATGAGTTCTAAAAATTTTACAGTCTAAAAAGAAATGAGTACCAATTAAGGAAACACTAACTAGCTCTACAAACAAACTTAAGGGAAAGATTTTAGGCAGGAGGAGTAGGGAGAAAAAAAAACAAACTCCAGGGGTGCCTCAGTGGCTCAGTTGGTTAAGCGACTGCCTTCAACTCAGGTCATGATTCTGGAGTCCCAGGACTGAGTCCCGCATCGGGCTCCCTGCTCACTGGGGAATCTGCTTCTCCCTCTGAACCTACCCCCTCTCATGTGCTCTCTGTCTCTCTCTCATTCTCTCTCTCTCAAATAAATAAATAAAATCTTTAAAAAACACACACACAAAAAAAACTTAAAAGACAAAAACAAACTCTGGACACAAAGAAAACTACATGATCCACATTTATGATGCTGGCAAAGAACAGTAACAGACCAGCCTGGCATGCAGCAAAGCTACCTAACAACCTAAACTGTAAGGTCAATAAAAGAGAGACCCAGGTGACAGGAAGCAAGTAATAAGTAGGCTTATCAGACTTCTGTTCATATGTACACAGCATCAAAGATTATTCATACTTCATTTATTTCAGTTAGACCCACACTCCTCTCCTTTCTCATACTCAAAACATTATAGAATGAAAATATAAAAAACATACTATATAAAATAGCCATTAATCTTGCATATAACAGAAAATCAATAAATTCTTGTTAAGTAAAGAAAATGAACTTATATGTAAGAAATAAAGCAAGGTAGCAATAGGAATGTCTCAGTACAGTGCACCCCAGTATATCTATATTTGAAACTACCCTGTGTCTTTCATTTCATCTACTTTTTTATTTCTCTTATTTATTTTTTAAGATTTTATTTTTAAGTAATCGATACACCCAAAGTGGGGCTCAAACTCACAACCCCAAGATCAAGAGTTCCATGCTCTACTGGCTGAGCCAGCAGGGCGCCCCTATTTCTCTTATTTTAAAACATCTTTCTGAAGATTCACAAATTCTGTGTTAATAAACAGAAATAGGATACACTCCTTCCCCCCCAAAATGGTACACAGACAAGATTAGTCAATGATACACACTTTTTATGCTAACGAGAACCACACAACAGGTGGAATTAAATGTAAGTCATTTAAGGGGTTCTACAGACTACAGTGCTTCCTTTCTAGTGTGAAATCAGGATAACATAAAAACCTATTCTTGTAAAGTGGTACACCATGAAGTCAGGGCTTATGTTTCTGCTAACCAGTAAGGAGCTTCAAAGAAGAGGCACCTATGCCTCTCAAACCATATTCAGGGCAAGAGTTCTCGACTCTAGATGACTGACTGGCTTCTTCAAATAGGACTTACCCTAGAATAGAGAAGGGCAATACACCAGGATACCACAACTTGACACAAAAACACTCAAAAATAGGGCGCCTGGGTGGCTCAGTTGGTTGGGCGACTGCCTTCGGATCAGGTCATGATCCTGGAGTCCCAGGATCGAGTCCCGCATCGGGCTCCCTGCTCAGCAGGGAGTCTGCTTCTCCCTCTGACCCTCTTCCCTCTCGTGCTATCTCTCATTCTCTCTCTCTCGAATAAGTAAATAAAATCTTAAAAAAAAAAAAACACTCAAAAATAATACATACACTCTCATCTTCTCTCTTCCAAGCAACCTTCTGACTTACAACATGTCCTCTTGACTAACCCTGCTCACTAAGAAGAGAATGCCCTTTATCAATAAGCCAGCCAATTTTCAAACTTGTAAATAAAAAGTGTCTTCTAGATGAAACTCTTGCAGACTGGGCTCCCTATCTAGTCCCACAGTGCTTGATGACCTTGAGGGAAGTGATAAATGCTTCTGAAACTGTAATGCACTACTTAAAATAACCTATGGACTTTTTTTTTTTTAATTGGGGGTGCACCGTTCTTGAAGTACTGCAATACCAGGTCGATGCGCAGAGTGGACAGACTTCTTAACCAGCATCAACACAGAAGTCAATTGCTAAGGTTTTTAAAAACTAGTTAAAAAATGGATAAAGAATGATTCAGGTATGCAAAAGTACTCTTATCCCTGGCATTCAGATTATGCCTTCAATAAACATTAGCTGCTATTACACTAATCTACCCCACCAAGTCACGGAGTGAAAATCAAATGAGACCACATGTGTGGAAACCCTCTGAAAATTATAAAGTACACAACATCATTATTATAAATGCGCTATCTATGGTATACAACATAATGGAAAGAGCAATAGATTTACTGACACAAGATCTGGGCTTTAATCCCAGTTCCACCATTGCTTAGCTATATGACTTGGGATGAGTCCAAGAGCACTGAGCCTCACATCTCTTCACCTATAAAATGAAGTTTGACTGATTAGTGCTCAGTAAAATCCCTGTGGAACCATGAACTGGATATATGGGATGAATGTGTCAAGGAGGAAACAGAATTTGGGGCAAAACAGCAAGCAGGTTAAGATTCCACTCTCTAAACCCACTTCAATTTTGTAAGTTTTAAAGTATCTGAGGTCTGAATAAGAAAAAGCTCAAACTGAAAAAGACTGAAAACCAAAATGAATGAACTAAAAAACTAAGTTGATAAAGACTGTTGGCTGTGTTCTGTGTTCCCATATGTGACCACAAAAGGGGCTGAAAATGTTCCACCCCTCGAAAGATTCATAAGCTAAAACTCACCTATTAGCCCTCAAGTAATGAAATTATAAAGACCAACGAAATGAGAGGCTGTCAGTGCAGCTACGCCCAGCCCCCAGTGTCAACACGGAAGAACAGCTAGCCAGGTGAGGCACAAATGGGACAGCAGCTGTATTTATAATGAGCCCAGGGACCCCGAATGACTTGCAATGCTGAAGATTTCCTGACTCTTCCACTCTCTTAACAGGGATACTCAAAACCCTATGAAGAGTCTTATGAAGGATCTGCTTATTAAAAAATACATCAAAATTACTTATTCATACTTTCCCCCTAACTTTATTTCATTTTTTGCTGGAGCAGACAGTTACCAGTTCCCTCTGGACTTCCAATGTGCATTTAAAGAAACTATTCAAATCCCACCAAAACAAAACATCATTCTGTCTTCTTTACTATGATTACTGCTGGATTTTAATACCTACCCATGGAATGATATTAATCACTAAGAGCAATCATTTTCATGCAAAAGTAGGATCCCATCTATTTCCTAAAGAATTATTAACATAGGGTTCTAAACAGTTCACACACCAGCAAAATTCCCACTACGGATCTAGAAACTGCCCAAATACATTTTCATTAGTGCTAATCTATTAGTTACACGTCTGTAACTCTAAAATGTATTGGCTAGGGGCGCCTGGATGGCTCAGCTGGTTAAGCGTCTGCCTTTGGCTCAGGTCTGGATCTCAGGGTCCTGGGATCAAGCCCGCAACAGTGACTGTTCTCCCTCTCCCTCTCGCCCTCCACTTGTGGTCTCTCAATCTCAAATAAAACCTTAAAAAAAAATTTTTTTAATGGTTAAAAGGGTAACTTTTCTGTGATTTCCCCACAATTAAAAATTTAAAAATGAAATTTTTAAAAAGAAGAAAAGAAAAAGAAAAGGACTTAAGATACTGGAAAACATTCCATAGGCAGCTAGAATCACAGAGGCAAGCCACAGAGAAGAGGGTAACTGTGATGTTCATTTGGAGTACCACACTGGGCAAGAGGCTACTTCTCCAAGAAATCTATACAGCAGTTATCTAGGATTTTTTTTTTCCCTTGGACGAGCAGGCAGTGGGAAGCCATCTGAAGAACTAATTTACTAAGACCAAGTACCGCCCTGAATTTGAGAGATAAATGATACCATAAGACAAAACAATACTATAATAATTTGGATCCCAGAAGAAGAAGAAAGAGAGGAGCAGAAGGTATATTGAACCATATTATAGCAGAGAACATCCCTAATGTGGAGAAGGAAACAGGCATCAAAATCCAAGAGGCACAGAGAACTCCCCTCAAAATTAATAAAAATAGGTCAACACCCCGACATCTAACAGTAAAACTTACGAGTCTCAGAGACAAAGAGAAAATCCTGAAAGCAGCTCGGGAGAAGAGGTCGGTAACCTACAACGGTAGAAACATTAGATTGGCAGCAGACCTATCCACAGAGACCTGGCAAGCCAGAAATGACTGGCATGATATATTCAGAGCACTAAAAGAGAAAAATAGCCAAGACTATTATATCCAGGGGCGCCTGGGTGGCTCAGTTGGTTAAGCAACTGCCTTCAGCTCAGGTCATGATCTCAGGGTCCTAGGATCGAGCCCCGCATCGGGCTCCCTGCTCTGCGGGAAGCCTGCTTCTCCCTCTGACCCTCCCCCTGCTTGTGTTCCCTCTCTCGCTGTCTCTCTCTCTCTGTCAATTAAATAAATAAATAAAATCTTTAAAAAAAAAAAAAAAGACTATTATATCCAGCTAGGCTGTCACTGAAATACAAGGGGAGATAAAAAGCTTCCAGGACAAACAAAAACTAAAAGAATTTGTGATCACCAAACCAGCCCTACAAGAAATATTGAAAGGGGTCCTCTAAGCAAAGAGAGAGCCTAAAAGTAACATAGACCAGAAAGGAATAGAGACAATATACAGTAACAACTTACAGGCAATACAATGGCACTAAATTCGTATCTTTCAATAGTTACCCTGAATGTAAATGGGCTAAATGCCCCAGTCTAAAGACAAAGGGTATCAGATTGGATAAAAAAAACAAGACCACCCATTGATATGCTGCCTGCAAGAGACTCATTTTAGACCCAAAGACCCCTTCAGATTGAAAGTGAGGGAGTGGAAAACCATTTACCATGCTAATGGACACCAAAAGAAAGCTGGCGTGGCAATCCTTATACCAATTAGATTTTAAACCAAAGACTGTAATAAGAAATGAAGAAGGACACTACATCGTACTTAAAAGGTCTCTCCAACAAGATCTAACAATTTTAAGTATTTATGCCCCTAACATGGGAGCAGTCAATTATATAAGCCAATTAATAACAAAATCAAAGAAAAACATCGACAACAATACAGTAATAGTAGGGGACTTTAACACCCCTCTCACTGAAATGGACAGATCATCTAAGCAAAAGATCAACAAGGAAATAAAGGCCTTAAATGACACAGTGGATCACATGGACTTCACAGATATAGTCAGAACATTCCACCCCAAAGCAACAGAATACACATTCTTCTCTAGCGCCCATGGAACATTCTCCAGAATAGATCACATCCTAGGTCACAAATCAGGTCTCAACCGGTACTGGGTTCATTCCCTGCATATTTTCAGACCACAATGCTTTGAAATTAGAACTCAATCACAAGAGGAAAGTCGGAAAGAACTCAAATACATGGAGGCTAAAGAGCATCCTACTAAAAGAATGAATGGGTCAACCAGGAAATTAAAGAAGAATTTTAAAAATTCATGGAAACAAATGAAAATGAAAACACAACCGTTCAAAATCTTTGGGATGCAGCAAAGGTGGTCCTAAGAGGAAAGTATATAGCAAAACAAGCCTTTCTCAAGAAACAATAAACAGCTCAAATACACAACCTACACCTACACCTTAAGGAGCTGGAGAAAGAACAACAAATAAAGCCTAAGTCCAGCAGGAGAAGAGAAATAATAAAGATCAGAGCAGAAATCAATGAAATAGAAACCAAAAGAACAGTAGAACAGATCAATGAAACTAGGAGCTGCTTCTCTGAAAGAATTAAGATTGATAAACCCCTGGCCAGACTTACCAAAAAGAAAAGAGAAAGGACCCAAATAAATAAAATCATGAATGTAAGAGGAGAGATCACAACCAACACCAAAGAAATACAAACAATTATAAGAACATATTATGAGCAGATATGCCAGCAAATTAGGTAATCTGGAAGAAATGGATGCATTCCTAGAGATGTATAAACTACCAAAACTGAACCAGGAAGAAACAGAAAAATAGAAAACCTGAACAGACCCTTACCAGTAAGGAAATCGAAGCAGTAATCAAAAATCTCCCAACAAGAGCCCAGGGCCAGATGGCTACCCAGGGGATTTCTACCAAACATTTAAAGAATTAATACCTATTCTTCTGAAACTGTTCCAAAATAGAAATGGAAAGAAAACTTCCAAACTCATTTTATGAGGCCAGCATTACCTTGATCCCAAAATCAGACAAAGACCCCATCAAACAGGAGAATTACAGAACAACATCCCTGAAGAACAGGGACGCAAAAATTCTCACCAAAATACTAGCCAACAGGATCCAACAGTACATTAAAAGGATTACTCACCACAACCAAGTGGGATTTATATTATACCTGGGCTGCAAGGTTGGTTCAACATCCGCAAATCAATCAGTGTGATACAATACAGTAATAAAAGGGGGCGCCTGGGTGGCTCAGTTGGTTAAGCTACTGCCTTCAGTTCAGGTCATGATCCTGGAGTCCCGGGATTGAGTCCTGCATTGGGCTCCCTGCTCAGTGGGGAGTCTGCTTCTCCCTCTGACCCTCCCCCCTCTCATACTCTCTATCTCATTCTGTCTCTCAAACAGAATCTTTAAAAAAAAACAAAACACAATACATTAATAAAAGAAACAGAAGAAAATAAAGATATGATCCTCATGTAGAAAAACCATTTGACAAAGTAAAGCATCCTTTCTTGATTAAAACTCTTCACAGTGTAGGGATATAGAGTACATACCTCAATATCATAAAAGCCATCTATGAAAAACCCACAGTGAGTATCATTCTCAATGGGGAAAAACTGAGAGCTTTCCCCCTAAGGTCAGGAACGCGGCAGGGATGTCCACTATCACCACTGCTATTCAACATAGTACAAGAAGTCCTTGCCACAGCAATCAGACAACAAAAAGAAATAAAAGGCATTCAAATCGGCAAAGAAGTCAAACTCTCACTCTCTGCAGATGATATGACACTTTATGCGGAAAACCCAAAAGACTCCACCCCAAAACTGCTAGAACTCATACGGGAATTCAGTAAAGTTGCAGGACATAAAATCAATGCACAGAAATCAGTGGCATTTCTATACACGCCAAGACAGAAGAAAGTGAAATTAAGGAGTCAATCCCATTTACAACTGCACCCCAAACCATAGGATACCTAGGAATAAATCTAACCAAAGAGGCAAAGAATCTGTACTCAGAAAACTATAAAATACTCTTGAAAGAAATTGAGAAAGACACAAAGAAATGGAAAAACATTCCATGCTGATGGACTGAAAGGACAAATATTGTGAAAATGTCTATGCCACCTAGAGCAATCTACACATTTAAGGCAATCCCTATCAAAATTCCATCAACTTATTTCAAGAAAATGGAACAAATAATCCTAAAATTTGGATGGAACCAGAAAAGACCCCAAATAGCCAGAGGAATGTTGAAAAAGAAAAACCAAGCTGGTGGCATCACAATTTCAGACTTCAAGGTCTATTACAAAGCTGTAATCATCAACGCAGTATGGTACTGGCACGAAAACAGACACATAAATCAATGGAACAGAATGGAGAGCCCAGAAATGGACCCTCAACTCTATGGTCAACTAATCTTCGACAGAGCAGGAAAGAATATCCAATGGAAAAAAGACAGTCTCTTCAGCAAATGGTGTTGGGAAAATTGGACAGCCACATGCAGAAGAATGAAACTGGACCATTTCCTTACACCACACACAAAAATAGACTCAAAATGGTTGAAAGTCCTAAATGTGATATAGGAGTCCATCAAAATCCTAAAGGAGAACACAGGCAGCAACCTCTTTGACCTCAGCCACAGCAACTTCTTCCTAGACACATCGCCAAAGGCAAGGGAAGCAAGGGCAAAATGAACTACTGGGACTTCATCAAGATAAAAAGCTTTTGCACAGCAAAGGAAACAGTCAATAAAACCAAAAGACAACTGACAGAATGGGAGAAGATATTTGCAAAGGACATATCAGATTAAGGGCTAGTATCCAAAATCTATAAAGAACTTATCAAACTCCACACCCAAAGAACAAATAATCCAATCAAGAAATGGGCAGAAGACATGAATGGACATTTCTGCAAAGACGACATCCAAATGGCCAACAGACACATGAGAAAGTGCTCAACATCACTCAGCATCAGGGAAATCCAAATCAAAACCTCAATGAGATACCACCTCACACCAATCAGAATGGGAGGGGGAGACGAACCATGAGAGACGATGGACTCTGAGAAACAAACTGAGGGTTCTAGAGGGGAGGGGGTGGGGGATGGGTTAGCCTGGTGATGGGTATTAAAGAGGGCACGTATTGAATGGAGCACTGGGTGTTATACGCAAACAATGAATCGTGGACCACTACATCAAAAACTAATGATGTAGGGGCGCCTGGGTGGCTCAGTCGTTAAGCGTCTGCCTTCGGCTCAGGTCAGTCGTTAAGCGTCTGCCTTCAGCTCAGGTCATGATCCCAGGGTCCTGGGATCGAGCCCCACATCGGGCTCCCTGCTCAGCGGGAAGCCTGCTTCTCCCTCTCCCACTCCCCCTGCTCGTGTCCCCTCTCACTGTGTCTCTCTGTCAAATAAATAAATAAAATCTTAAAAAAAAAAACTAATGATGTAATGTATGGTGACTAATGTAACATAAAAAAAAAAAAAAAAAGACCAAGTATTGCCCTTGCAAGCGACTAAGTAAATGAAGTGGTAGCAGTCCCTAACAGGACTTGACAATGCCTGCTCCGACAGCTCTTACTTGTCCTTATTATGGTAAAGGCTTTAATAGCAGATCAACAGCTTTTATGTAATATTTAAATAGAAAAATACAGCTATTTTTATGTTTTGGTTTGATTCAACCATAGAGACCATCTTTGTCTACAATTCTCAGACTGCTGAAATTACAAGGGCACAGATTCTTCAATTTCATAACCCAGGGAAGTAGAATCTTCTTCTAGACGTATCCCACACACTAGTCAGGATTTGACTTTGGAAAGACTCTCCTCAATCTATTCAAAACACAAATCAGGGGCGCCTGGGTGGCTCAGTCGTTAAGCGTCTGCCTTCGGCTCAGGTCATGATCCCAGGGTTCTGGGATCAAGCCCCCACATCGGGCTCCTTGCTCAGTGGGAAGCCTGCTTCTCCCTCTCCCACTCCCCCTTGTGTTCCTGCTCTCGCTGTGTCTGTCAAATAAATGAAATCTTTAAAAAAAAAAAAATAAATAAATAAAAATAAAAACACAAATCAGACACCCAGGTGATGGACATTAGGCCCTTGTAACTATTTCCAAGAAGCACAACTAGTGGCTCTAGACTTTACCATATACTTGCTTTTAGGGATTCAAAACCAAACTGACAGTTTACATCCTAAGGCTAGGATGTAAATAATAAAATACTGTGTGTATTTAAAATACCTTTGAAAAATATATAAAAATAAAACGTCAAGATATTTCAACCAGGTATTATTCCTAACCTAACAGGACCCTTTTAAAAAACTTTTTAACCTGGCTCCTTCATCTTCAGTATACTGAGACATGTTCTTCTGACCGTTTTTCTGCTGCAGTGAAACAATCCCCATATTATAGGAGATACCTTCTTGATCAACACCAAATACAGAAATCAAAGAACTTTAAACCACCCAAATAAAAGTGGCTACAATATACACAGCACTGTCTAAACAACAAATGATAGACTTGGGTACACAAACCTTTTCTAGAAGTGAGTCTGATCTTTCCAGCTTTTCTTGAGAAATTGCCTATTATTCACCCTATTTGTGACTTGTGTATATACACTGCTTTGTCATGTTGCTGGTATTTGGTCTTGCTAGGTGTTCCTTTTTAAAAAGTTCCCCCTGCTCTATTTATAAAAGAACTACATGTTTACTGCAGAAAACTGAGAAATACAGGAAATAGAAAATGGGAGAAAATGACCATATTCTCACCATCTTTTAAAAATTTCCCCTCTTGGGGCACCTGGGTGGCTCAGTTGGTTAAGCATCTGCCTTCAGCTCACGTCATGATCTCAGGGTCCTGGGATGGAGCCCCACAATGGCAGGGAGTCTGCTTCCCCTTCTGCCCCTACTCCACTTGTGTTGGCTTGCTCTCTTCAAATAAATAAAATCTTAAAAAAAAATTCACCTTTTGACTGATACTTTATATTTCTTTCCTTTCAGTATTAAATTTTAAATTTAAACATACCACTAGGAATATTTTACATTTCCAGTACTTAAGATTTTTTTCAAAGAGATCTTTATATTTACTATTTATGTTCACAAAAATCTGTGGAGGAGGTAGTCCAAATACAGTTATTTTGCACACAGTTTCCTCCTTGGGTAGAAAGACTACAGGCTTTCAATAAGGCTGCATTGCTGGTTGGTGGTGCAAAATCACACTTAACTTGTACAAAACTGTTACCAATCTTCAGTGGAAAAACAATGCTATCAATATAATAAACTTCTGAAAAGTAAGAATACTTACCTTGAATTGAACCAGCCTAATACAATTCAACAAAACAGATGCTTTGAATCCAGCACCTGTCTGGGTCAGGTATAGTAGCTCCCAGATATGCATGGTATATGCATGGACAAAGAAAATGGGTCCTACAAATAAGGTTCCATCTAGACTCTAACCATAAGTAGTCCATACTCATAAAAAGTAGAGATCCAGATACAATATCAACTTTGTTAACTGGTTCTCTGACCTTAAGTCACAAGCAGTCGGATCCCAGTTCTTTCATTTGTGGATAGAGTTGAACCTGACAAAGCCTAGTCTCTTGCAGCTTTTAAAATGTACATGATTCTATACATCTCTATTCACTTAAGAAAAAAAAAAGCTTTTTGAATGAAAGCATATATATTATGTAACTCTGTCTATACTTCCAGAAAACAAGATGTGCCTATCCACAGAAGTGGCTATCTAGTGAAGACTTAACCTTACTCAAAAAGGTCTAGCCTTTGCCCTTGGTTCCTGAGAGGTGATCTCTAAGCCCCTGGAATGTCCTGCTTGATAAATGTCTTTGTTTACCTAGGGACTATGAGCCACTCCAAATAGTCTAACAATGTGATTTATGGTGGAAGCTCTGGGTCATGCATCATCGACCTCCTGAGAGACTAGAGACTAAAGGTCAGCCATGTGGGCAGCCAACCATAACTGTAGGACCAAACTCCAATAAAAACTCTGGACACTGGGGTGCCTAGGTGGCTCAGTCGTTACGCGTCTGCCTTTGGCTCAGGTCATGATCCCACGGTTCTGGAATCGAGCCCTGCACTGGGCTCCCTTCTCAGCGCGAAGCCTGCTTCTCCCTCTCCCACTCCCCCTGCTGTGTCCCCTCTCTCCCTGTGTCTCTCTCTGTCAAATAAATAAATAAAACCTTAAAAAAAAAAAAGAAAACCACTCTGGACATTAAGGCTTGGATCAGCCTCCCTGGTTGGCAATACTTTGTGTGTACTGTCACTCGCTGCCAGAAGTTAGTGCTGTCCTAGACTCCAGTGAGACAGGACAACTGCAAGTTCCACCTGTGTGCGCCATGTGCCTTTTCCCTTGGCTGGTTTTAATCTATACCTTTCACTGAATAAATCATAACCATGAGTACAACACTTTTCAAGAGTTCTGGGTCCTTCTAGTGAATTACTGACCCTAAGGGTGGTTTGGGGAATCCCCAAACTTGCAAATCCGCAAACTGGTATCAGAAATGAGAGTGGTCTTGGAACTCCCAAACTCTGGAGTGGCAGAATGACAACTGTCCTCCAGTATTCATTCTCCCTTTCTTTTAGTAACAGAACACCTCTCCGACCCCCCTGAGTGGCAAGCAGAGTTACCAACTAGAGACTACATTTCCTAGGCTCCTTTAAAATTGGGCATGGCCATGTGACTAAGTTCTGGCCAGTGAGATATGAGCAGAATAAGATGTTAAAAAAAAAAAAAATCTGTGCCATCTTCTTAAAGGAAAGTATTTCTTTTTCTGTTATGCAGCTATGAGGTAACTTGGCTTCAACCTGAAAATGAGAACAATACCACAGGGGATGGCTAAGCAAACAGAAGGAACCTGAGATCACGAATAACCTTAAAAAACAAAAACAAAAACTGCAGTCCCTCACCCACTATGGACTGCCCACCTACTGTTACAGGAGAGGTAAAAACTTCAATATCATTTGCATCACTGTGTTCATAAGTTTCTGCTACAGCAGCTTAGCCTGTATCCTAATGAACAGAAGTATATTTCAGCATTTTAATATTATGATTTAGAGTCAGTATTTAAATAAACTACACACAGATAAAAACAATATGTATACGAAAAATATTTGGATATATTAAAACTGAAAATGCACAATATTTGTAATGTCCCAGTTTGAGACTGATCTTATTAAAAGGAAAGTTCCTATCCCAAACCAATATAACAAAGAATTTTCTCTCTTATCCTCTTTGTTATAACAACAAAAATACAAAAATATGATTGATTTCACAAAATCAGTCATTTGAATACAAATTGAAGGAGGCGTTCTAAAAGAACTACTAATAATTTTCTTCCCTGTAATTACAGATTTCCAGAGAAGGGAAAGGAAAGAAATGAAGACTGCTATTTTAATAAAGTACAAAGAACCACCTTCTCTTGACTCTCCAGGATGTAATGAAATTAACTGGTTTCTAAACACCTTCCCTCAATTTTCCTGACTTTCTGAACTCCAAACCATGTGGCCCAACTGCTTACTAAATATCTCCACTAGGATATCCCACATGCATCTCAGAGTTAGCATGTCCAAAAAAGCAGGGCTCAAGCTAGAAAGTAAAACAAAAGAACGTTCTTCTGCAGATAACATGGTTAAAAAATGAGGCTAGAAGACGGAATAAAAAGCCAGTGATCTTCACTAAGAAGTGGTATTTCTCACAGGGAAGCCAAATAATTATTCATAGGAAAGTTCAAGGTTGCAGTAAATCAAGGATTCCAAAGGTCACAGAAGTTTAGTAACAAGGACAGAACATACATGGAGAATAAAGGAGGTAATATCAAAGTAGAGGGAATTATATCTTCAGTAGTTCTCATACTTGAGCATGCACCAGAATATTTTGGAGGCCCGGTTTACAAAGACTGCTGAGCCCCAACTCCAAGGTTTCTCATTCAGTAGGTCTGGAGTGGGGCCAGGAATCTCCATTTCTAAAAAGTTCCCAGGTAATACTCATGTGGGAGAGCCACAGATTTTGCCTACAGTGTATCTAGAGTGGTAATTGCAAACAAAGACAAGTACTGAAGTCCAGATGAGATCAAGCATACCAAAGAGAAAGAAAATTGCTATAATGTAAACTAAATAAAGAATTTCACAATAACAGGAGTAAATGCAACTCACCAGATCAAGGTTTTGATTAGATTACAGGTAACAAGATCGCTCCCATCCTGTGCCTCGCACTCCCTCTCCCCAAATTCCAGGTCTGATCTACATTCTGAATATCATACTAAGGAGTGAACCTTACTTTGCAAAAGTTAGAAAAGGAACAGTAAATGTGTATATGTGAATGCTGGAGGATGGGGATGGCTGAACACAGCCGGGAGAGGTTCTGCCTCTTGAGCCTAATCATGGTCCCAGAGTGCCAGGATTGAGTCCCGCCATCAGGGTTCCCGGCTCAGCAAGGAGTCTGCTTCTCCGATTCTCCCCCTTCTCATGCTTTCTCTCTCACGCTCTCTCAAATAAATGAAATCTTAAAAAAAAAAAAAAAAAAAAAAAAACTACCACCAGCGAAACCCACTAATTTTTAAGACGATATGACATTCCAAATAGGAGATGCAGCATTTCTCAAAAAAATACTAGGAATCTTACTCAGTGAAACAGTTTATTTAGCTAATACTCTATTTTTGAGAAATATCCAGTGAGTTCCAAGGGAATGTAATATAACCCTTCAAATGAAACAATCAGAAATAAGATTTTTACTGGGCATAAACAATATGCAAAAGAACATTATCAACCTTCAACACTGTAAACCTGAACAGCTCAACTCAAGAAGTACAAGTAACTCAAGAGGTGAAATTTAAAATGTCAATTAAGTTACTAAAAACTCTTTACAACACTAACAACCAATTGATACATTATCAACACCTCCACCTCACTAACAAAATCTCACCTCAGATTTAGATTTCCTCTCATTTAACACTAGTAACAACTCGTCTAAAACTACAAATTCAAATATACCAAAAACAAAACTGACAGCCAAAATTACTGAGCTTTTGAAATACTAAAAAGCATGTAGTTTATAAACTTACCTGCAACACAATTTATTTAAGTATATGACTCAAATGAACGTCCATCCAGGTTTTAAACACAATTATATCGATAAAAGAAAATGTTACAATTTTCAACAGAAAGCCGTCTCTCTACATACATATATTCAAATGCTATCTGTTACAATTTTTAGTAATGGAGATCACTGGGCTACTACTACAGAGATATGTTCTAGTTTCAACTGTCAGAAATTGGGCAAATGTCTGTTAACACTTCTTCAGCTATTGTACAAGATAAAATTTAGCTGGCCTTTGTCCCTCATTCCTGGACATTCCTGGAGACTCTAAATCCTTGGAATTTTACAACTGATAGGAGAATCATTATCCTTGGTGGGCTCCTAGGACATCTTTTTATATTAATATAGAACTCCCAGTAGGCCCCTAGTTTCAGGATGGGACTAGCCATACTTGAAAGGCCAGTCAAGTGAAGGGGGCCTGGGTGGCTCAGTCAGTTAAGCATCCAACTCTTGGTTTCAGCTCAGGTATGATACTGCGGTAGTGGGATCCAGCCTCGAATCCGGCTCTGTGCTCAGCACTGAGTCTGCTTCAGATTCTCTCTCCCTCTCTCTCAAATAAATAAGTAAATAAATCTTGAAAGAAAGAAACAAAGAGAAAGAAAGAAAAGAAGAGAGAAGAAAAGGCAAGAAAAGAAAAGAAAAGAGAAAAGAAAAGAAAAAAGAAAAGAAAAGAAAAGAAAAGAAAAGAAAAGAAAAGAAAAGAAAAGAAAAGAAAAGAAAAGAAAAGAAAAGAAAAAACAAAGGCCAGTCAAGTGATTAGAGGGTTGGGGCTTTGAGCCACATGATATCAGCCTGATCTCTTGGAAGAGGGCGGAGCTGAAGACTGATTCACCATGTGGCCAATAATTCAATTAATCATGCCTATGTAATACAACTCCAGTAAAAACTGTGGACACCAAGGCTTAGGTGAATTCCCCTGGGTGGTAATCTCATCAATGTGGCAGAAGGATAACACATCCTGATGACGTGGGAAGCCTCAAATTTGGGACCCTTCCAGACCTCTCTCTAGGTATCTCTTCATCTGGCTTGCCCTGATTTGTATCCTTTATAATAAAACCATAATTCCAAGTACAGTGCGTGCAAGTACTTTCCTGAGTTCTGAGTCACTCTAGCAAATTATCAAATCTGAGGGAGTAGTGGGGAACTCCCAAATTTGTAGCCAGTTGGTCAGAAGTACCAGTGGCCTGGGAACCCTGGAGCTCGCAGCGGGTATCTTAAAGTGAAGAGAATCTTGTGGACTGTGCCCTTAACCTGTGATATCTGCCCTAACTTTGGGAAGTTTTGTTTTGTTTTTAAGATTTTATTTATTCACCCAAGACAGAAAGATTCAGAGAGAGAGCATGAGCAGGGGGAGAGGCAGAGGGAGAGGGAAAAGCAGCCTCCCTGCTGAGCTGGGAGCCCGACATGGGGCTCAATCCCAGGATCCGGAGATCATGACCTGAGCTGAAGGCAGACGCTTAGCCATCTGAGCCCCCCAGGCGCCCCTGACTTTGGGTAGTTAGTGCCAGAATCACACTGCAGCTATACAACAGGATATACTGTCTGACCTCTCTCTTACAGGAACTGAATGAGAAAAAGCCAAGTGAAAGCACTTTTTAAGGTATAAACCATTACAAAAAGTAAAGGACATTTTTGGTTATGCTTTCAAAAATATTAAAGAAACTTAAAATATTTTTTAAAATTCAGGATAGTCCCATCTAACTTTTTTAAAAAATGCGTAAAGTAATAGAACTTATTTTAAGATAAAATTCAGAAGTCTGATGAAAAACATTTAAAAGAGAAAGGAACTAAATCATAATTAAGACTAATGCCTAAATGATAAAAATATGTTAAGTTCATTCTTAGGAATCTCAAAAGTGTAGAAATGATGGCCTTCAGAAAAATGTAAGATTCAGCTATTGTTTTCTAACTAAATCTCCAAAAAGCTCATTTTCACCTTGGTTTTGATCAGGAATGACTGAAGCCACTAAGCAACATTTTGGTTACTCAGACGCTGGATTCAAGTAAAAATCATTCACATCACAATGAACTTTTTTGCCCATCCGTAACTAATCTTTAATTCAAGCATAAAGCCATGAGACCAGAATGGTCTTTAAAAAATTACTCAAAACTAGGGTGCCTGAGTGGCTCAGTCAGTTAAGTGTCTGACTCTTGGTTTCAGCTCAGGTGGTGATCTCAGGGTCCCTGAGATGGAGTCCTGCTTGGGCTCTGCACTCAGCAGGGAGTCTGCTAAAGTTCCTCTCTCTCTGCCCCTCTCCCTGCTTGCGCGCTCACACTCTCTAAATAAAATAAAGAAATAAATCTTTAAAAAAATTACTCAAACTAACATGTGTGCATAGGCAACTACCTGCCTACATGAGAAAACATATTTTAACTTGACTGGATAATACCCTCCTTACTTACTAAATACAAAGATGGTAAAGATTTGCTCCATAATCAGCAGAAACACATCACTAATTTTTATTACTTACTTGCCACCTGAAATTTTAGCCTTAAGCAAATTTAAAGATATCCATGTTTTCTTAACTCTAATGCATCACATCTATTATATACAAAACTTTTTCAAACTATTTACAAACTGACCTTCCATAACACACATGCTTTGACTTGTTTCAGTAACTCTGTAATAAGATGAGGAAAAAAAACGATTTTGCCTATCATCAACCTATCAAAACATTTTTCACTTAGAGAATATATAGGCATTTAAGTATAATAGTTAAATCCAAAGAAAATTTACCCACAATGAAATTACTTGCAGTTTGAGGAACACCACACACAAACAACACGATAAAACATAATAGCAAGTTTCCAAACAGGAACCTCATTTTAATGTGCCTCACAGCAAAGTGGTTATGACCCTGGGTTATGGAGTGAGGCAGGAGTAGATTGAAATCCTGGCTCCTTTCTTGCCTGTGTAACTGGCCCCCAGGAACATTATCTGCATCTGTTTCTTTATAACTGTGCCAACCTTAGAGTGGTTATGAATATTAAATGAGACACTGCACCTAGCGAAGAGTCTGAGGCACAGTAAATGTTTAATAACTTAGCAATTATTATTAAATTTTGGAAGAAATGTTACCCAGAGAAGCAAAATTTTGATTTTTTTTCCCCTAAGTTTAAGGCCCACAGATAGGATCCTACTGGCTAAAGTTGAGACTAAGAAATGAAACATGTTCCTACAAAGAGGTATTTTACTAAAGATATGTGGACTAAGTAAAAATAACTGGTATCAAGCAAGCGCAGTTACTACAGGGAGAATCTTAGTTTCTAACAATTCAAGTTGCATTAGCTCAGAGTCAGAGTGTCTATTATTACAAAGTTATTGTTTGTCCCCACTAATTCTTTCTTCTCTATTTCTGTAAAATACTGAAGAAAAATCAAAATCACATCATGAAAAGATGAACAGAAAAGAAAAAAAAAGATATGACGTAGGGGTGCCTGGGTGATGCAGTTGGTTGGGTGTCTGACTCTTGGTTCCGGCTCAGGATCTTGATCTCAGGGTCATGAGATTGAGCCCCCTGTCGGTCTCCACACTTGGTGTGGAGTCTGCTTGGGACTCTCTCTCCCCCTCTCCCCCTACCCCTCTGCCCTAAGCATGTGCTCTCTCTCTCTCTCTCTAAATAAATAAACAAATCTTAAAAAAAAAAAAAAAAAGATATGAAGTATAGTTGGGTCACTATAGGTTCTCATTAAGAACCAAACACAATTTTGGAGGAAAAATCCATAACAAAAAATAGCAGAAACTGAACACAAAAGATGATAAAACACCTCTCCTTTCCCAAATACTACAGGGCTCATCCTTCAACTGGATCTTCAAGGATTTTCTGTCTTCAGCTTCCAGCAAGTCCTTTTATCACCACGGTCCTATCTCCAGCAAAACTTCAAAGGGAAATATGTAAAAGCTACTCTGGTGGGCAGCTGCTAAGATAATCTCTTCTAGCATCTTCCACAGATCTAAGAATGAAAAAGCCGACTTCCACATTAAGACCAATACTAGTCGCCATCCCCAACAGTTTATTTTTAATCCATTCTAGACATCCACAAAATATATTTATTTTAAATAAGAGTTCCATAAATATGACTTTGGTAGCCAAAAATAACACCGAAATAAATACAAAATTCAAGGCTCATACCTCTGTCTCATGCAAAAACACAAAATCCTAAGTGAATGTTCCCAAGTTAATTTCAAATACTGTTCTAGAAACCATAAAATAACCCTGTTCTAAGCACTTTACATACATTAATGCAATTATTACTCACCATAATCCTATAAGGTACACATGGTCCCCATCTCACAGATGAGCAAACTGAGGCATCAAAAGATATTAACTTGCCCAAGACTACAGAATCAGTAAACAGTAGGAGACAGGATTCTGACCCAGGCTGTCTGATTCCAGAACAATGTTTAAGTATACCATTCACTCATTTAACAAATTTTATTGAGCATCAATCTAAATCTACCAATTCAGGTAGAATTCTGAACACTGGGGATAGAGCTGTGAGAACAAGTCAGACAAGGCCCCTGCCCTCTAGTGGGAGAGAGGCCTTGAAGCAAACAAGTGTATGGAGACAATTGATAAGTAAGTGAACAGTGTATCTTCACCTAGCAATAACTGCTATGAACAAAAATTAAAATGACAGCATCAAAAGTGGCAGAGGGAGGGGCTGGCTTCTATTTTAGGGATCAAGGAAGGCCTCTATGAGGTGATGACATTGACCAGCAAACAGAAGATGTAAAGGCAAGATAACCACCAGGAGGAAGGGGTGGCCCAACTAAGAGAAGAGAAAGTTTTACACCCCTAAGGTAGGAATAGTTGGGTTAGTTCAAGAAATGGCAAAAGGACCAAGGGACTGGGGCAGGGCAATGAAGAGTCACACGGTAAGAGGTTTAGTTAGGACTGGCAGCTGCCAAATCACGTAATGCCCCGAGGGGCTGTGGTAAGGCGTTCTGATTCAATACTAAGGATAACAGGAAATTTTCAGAGGCTTTTGAGCACAAGAATGACAGTATGATTTATGTCTTTAAAAAGCTCATTCTGGGGGCACCTGGGTGGTTCAGTCAGTTAAGCGTCTGACTTTGGCTCAGGTCACGACCCCAGGGTGGTGCCATGGAGCACAGCGTCAGGCTCAGCGGGGAGTCTGCTTGGCCCTCACCTTCTCTCTGCTCCTCCCCCCACTTGTGCCGGCTCTCTCTCTCTCAAATAAATAAAATAAAAAAATAAAAAGATCGTTCTGATTCTTATGTGGGGATCAGTCAGGAAGAAAAGCAAAAGAATCAGGGATACCAGGGAGGGCACTGTCCCAACAGTCTAAGGAAGCAATACGGGAACTCAGACTAGGATTCATGTACTGTTCGTAAGCAGGTGAGACACTAAAAGAAGAGCATGCGACCCAGCTGTCTAAAAAGAATTTTTAAAATATGCTTCCTCCCTTCATCCTCATCCCCCTTTCCTGACTTGACTTTGAAAAAAAAAATCAGATTCTTTTTTAATATCCAAGTTAATGCTTCAGTTGGTGCTATATTTAGGAGAAAAAAAGATTAAAACATATTTCCTTCAGGGGCACCTGGGTGGTTCAGTCAGTTAAGCGTCCAACTCTTGATTTCCGCTCAGGTCATGATCTCAGGGTCGTGAGATGAAACCCCGAGTGGAGCCTCCTTAAGATTCTCTCTCTCCCTCTACTCCCCTACCCTGGCCCCGCTCGCACACTCTCTCTAAAAAAAAAAAAAAAAAAAAAAAAACGTATTTCCTTCATTTATAAGTGTTCTGTTCAACATTCTGTAATGTATAATATGCCACATACATGTGTACATTCCTGAGAAACAGAAAAAAAGAGCTTTACTATTGTTTAGCTTACCACTCCTTCATTAACTGGGAGATAAGGAGTACCTAGCACCTCTTCTGATCAGCTCTCCTCATGCTTTGTTTCCAGCATATCCTGGCTCATTCTAGACCGTGAATTGCAATAAAAAATATACCAGAGGGAATATGTATGTATTTATTGAGCATTACTGTGTACCAGGTACTCACTAGATACCTTACAGTTAAAGGCTCATTTAATCCTTAACTATCCAGGGTAGGAAATAATGTCTTCATTCTACACCTGAGGAAAAAACCAAATATTGGTAACTTAAATTGTCGAAGGTCACACAGCTAATAAACCAGAATTTACACCTACATCTAACTCGAAAGTTCTGATCTTTCCACTACAGCAACTGTCAAAGAAAGAACTATCAAATACATGTAGTCTTCCCAACTTACTATTAATGACTTAGCTTGTTGCTGGTGAGGACAGGGTTTCCTTCTTTTATGTAGAACTGACTTTCCCAGTTTGAGTGGGGAAAATTGAGTGATCCTGACTATTCAAACACATTATTTTGAAAGGTTATTTTCCACTTGAAATATCATAAACACTAATCCTAAAAGAGTGATTCCTACCTTTTTAGGGAAAAAGAAAAAATCTTAATTATGTATTGTTTACCATAAAATAGGAGTCAAGTTCTATGGCAACAGCCTAGCTTGGTATGGACTGATAAGAGAAAAAGAGGGTATGGACAAGAAGATAATCATAACGTAGCAGGTAGAATCTGAGTGGCAAATAAATAGCCTAAGAATTGAATGGAGATCCTCCTAAACCTGAGAAAAATTCATCCAAGAGGGACTTTAAATGACTCTCCAAGAATCCAGCACAGGAAACACAGGGAGGGAACCACTTGCTAGCAGCACTTGCACTGGCTAAGACAAGGCTATGTGGGAAAGCAGAAACGCAAGTTTGGGAAGCAGGTCGACCGTTCTCCCAACGGCTGGATTACCGTGTTCTCCACAGCAAGAACCAACGTTATGGTGTGCCCAATTCTAAAGAAGAAAGAGCAACTCTTGGAGACTAAAGCGGAGAGGTCAGACAGCCCAGAGAGACACAGATAATTAAGAACCGTTAAAGTCCTTAAAAGTCAGTTACAGGTCCTTTTATGGGATGTGCTAGTCTACATTTTTTTCACCTAAACGATACCATTGCCACTCTATACATGACCTGCGAATGCGTGAAAGAAACAGTAAACTTACACCATCTGCAATTATTTTGTTTTAAACAGGGGGACTCTTGATATATTAAGATATTTTATTTCCTCACAGACTGGGTGTAGGTAGCAAGTGCACTGAAATATACAAGGAAAAGCCCCTTTCGGTCTACACAGGGGCTCAATCATTTTAATAGCGAGTGGAAGTGTGAAAAAGGCAGTTGTAAGGACAGTTGGGGAAAGGTGCCCTGCATATTAAGGAAACAGGTAACAAGGAAAACTAAGTGAATAAAAATTGCCTTCAGCTAGTCCAACACAGATTTCTGGGACCCAGTGCGGGGGAGGGGCGTCTGATGCCGGGGTCACGGGGTGGGGAGAGGGATGGCGTGGCGGGAGGCCGGGCGGAGAACACCAGCGCCCGGCCCCGGCCGACATCCTGCGATGCTTGATGAACCTACGACCGAACGCGCGCACGAATGAATGGCGCGGGGCTGAAAGGCCGGCCCAGGCGCCAACGCAGGAGGAAGGAGTTTGCGGGGCGGTGTGAGCGGGGCCGGGGGTGGCGTCCGCCGGCGGGACCCGGGGAGCACCGAAGGAAGGGCGACGTGCGAGTCTCTGGTGCGTGGCGGCCGTGCGCGGGCGGCGGGGTCGGCGGCGCCCGGCCGGCCTCGCCCTGGCGGAGGGAGAAGGGGAGGTCACGCGTTACATAACCCGGCAGCTGCCGCGCTCGGGGACGCCGCGGGCCGCCCAGGCCGCGAAAGGACTGCCTGCGGTGCCCGGGCCGGCGCGCCCTCCCCAGCCCCGCCTCAGGCCGTCCGCGCTCGGGCCGCCGCCGGGCGGGTCTGCGGCGCCTCCGGGCGACGCGTGTCCGGTCCCACCCCTCCCCCACCCCCGCCGCCGGCTCGGGGGTCGCTCACCTTCCGCGTTGCCCCGGACCACCATGCCCGGGCACGGCCGCCTGCTCGGCCTCGCGGGCTCCGGCGCCGCTACGGCCGCCGCACAGTGCCCCCGCCGGGGGCCGGGAGGAGGGTCGCGGTTAGAAGTCACACCGCTGCGCCGCGGCCCACGCTCGCCCCACGCTCACGGCGGCCGGCCCTGCGCGCGCTCAGCGGCTGCTCCCCTCCCCTACTCTGGCGGGCGCGCGCGTCGCAGCTCCGCCCCGCCCCTCCCCTCCCCCTCCACGGCCTGCGCGCTCCCTGGCTCCTCCCCCTGCCCTCCCCGCCTGCGCTGGCCGGGCCGGCGCGCGCGGCTGGCGAGCCACTGTCCCCGCCCCGGCTCGCACTCACCCCAGCGTGGCGCACGCGCCCGGTACGCACCCTGCCCCGGGCGACTCCCGCACCGCGGGCGCGGCGCCTCGGAGCTCTGCGGTTGCCGGCCCGGCTCCGCCCTCGCCCCGCCCTCCCGCCACCGCCCGCTGGGGGCAGCACCTCCCCGGCACGTGACCGTCTCGTTCGCGGGGGCGGAGAGGAGTGTGGCGCGGACCCGCCTTCCGCATCGCGCAGCCAGCCCCGCAACCCCGCAACCCCGCAACCTGCGCGCCTCCCGCTTGGGTCGCGGCGTGTCGGTTGCCTCTTCCGAGGGGGCGCTGCCCTCGCTTCGGAGAGTCCCCGCCGCCCCCGTCCCGCGATGGGCTCTCCGCTCTGGGAGGAGACAAGTACGGGGACCGACCATGCTTTAAACCCTGGTACTGTCTGAAGATAACGAGAAACACACGGGTCCCCTCTCCACAAGCGATTGATTTACAGTGACATCTAGCGGAGAAAGGGACACACATGAACTGACACTTTCCTCCGTCAGGGAGCAACCGAGAATCGTGGCCCACGTAGGTTAGCGAGAATGAACACTGCACCACGGGGTGTAAGCGATTTATCGCCAGCTCCCGCAGGGACACAAACACCATTTCTTGTCCTATGAGTTTCCGCCCGGGATTGCACCTGGATATTTCTACAGCAGGTATCCTATCCCACGTGCAGCACTGGAGTTACACGCGAAAGCAATTTTCTACTAACGTAAAAAAAAAAAAAATCGTATATTGTGTATGCTCAAACACAATTTTAATTGAGGGCCTTCCGGCAGAAGACAATTGTTCCATAAGGACCATTTCCCCCCTTTTGGCAGTGTCGTTCTGCCAAGAGATCCCACAATGCTATTATAGTCTTTATTGTTGTAATGAACAAACATGAAGCGAAACTCCGTGCAAAAGCTCAACACTTTTTCCTTGTTCCCTTACTAAGATACTTGAAGAGTTTGCACGTACTTAGGAAACAGTATTCTTGAAAACTGATTTTGCAGAGCTGAGACTTAAACACTGGTAACTCAGAGGCTATTCGAATGACTTGTTTCTTTTATTCTAGCCTTTTCGGGTTTTGCCATTTTATAGACTTAGAGATAGACTTCCAACTTCGGTTTTCTTGTCTCTAACCTAGCAAAATCAGGTGGTGTGTTTTTCTGAGACGTCATAATTTAATACAAATGGCATAATTTCAGCAGGCTCACAACCAATTGCCCAGCGCAACTAAGGGTATCCTCATCTGCTGAGATCCCACAGAAAAACAGTAGCAACCCTTATTAATTTTTAAATGTATATCTCTAATGGCAGCATTCTGTTAACAAGAAATGGCAAAACTCGAATTTCAAATTGAAAAAAAAAATCATGGGAACTCTACAGGAAATGTACCACTGTATTTCAATTGCAATTTTCTTTCCCACTCTCTCCTTTTAGAGTCAAAGATTTTTTTTTTTCTCAAGAAAGAAACACAAACACTTAGCTAACTGGCCTTGGTAACACCTTTATAGAATATAGTAAGATGGAATGACTGCATTTTAGTGCTAAGTAGTAGAAAGCCTCTGATAAGGAAGAAAAAAAAAATCACATTGCTCTTTAGATAAAATAGAACAAAGAGATGAGGAGTATGTAAATAAAATGTATACAAACTCCAGAATCCTTCATACAATTTTGTCAGTTTTCTTTTATTTTTGCCCATTCTAGAATATTCTGTGTCTTGCTCTCCCATAATATATTACATAATGTCTGAGGAGCCCTTTCTTTCAATGTTGTCCAGTCACCTACATTCATTCCTTCATTTACTTCCATTTATTCTCATGAGGACTATCTTTATCGTCTAAGGGGAGCTGGCCTGACCTTTGGGTAGTGCAACTGAGAGAGCCACCCTGGACTCCCACACTTGGGAGATGCTTTGGGCTACTCCACCTTATTCCTCTTTTCTGAGCTTCATTAAAATTTATTTTTGTTTATTTTGAGATTTCTATCATTACTGACATCTCAAGGGGCCTATGAAAGTGCAGACTCTTGCAGGACAGCCCTGGGAAAGGACATGGCTCTATTATCCTTTAACCTCTGTATCTGGTGGAAACTTTCCTTGAAAACACATCCAGTCTCTCAAATACCAAAAACAAAATAAGAACACAAAACCATTAAAAAACAGAGATTTGTACTTAAATCCCTTGGGTGATACACACACACAGTAACTCCTGTGATTTACTCATGGGAAAGAATGATTGTGCTGATCGTTGTAAGGCATTCAGGACATTATGCTGAAAGACGAAATAATAACAAGGAAGAATGAGCACAAACCCACAGAAACTTAGAAAGGAATTTGGAACCAGAATTGGTTTACCAAGACTTAATTCTTCTAAACACATTATCTGTTTCTACAGAGTAAAAAAAGACCAGGGACAGGTATATACATATCTATATTTGAACAACGTAGCTCACAAAATTCAGGATGATTCAACAATTAAGTTATGATGAGCGTTCTGAATACCAGTTACTCTTTGGTCAACAGGGAACAAAATGCATTTCCTGCTCCCGAAAAGTTTCCAGTGTAGGAAGGGAGGCCCTTGCAGTACAGGTTAAGGGCTGCTATTGGGAAGTGTTCTATGGGAACATAGAAAGGATGTCAGGGAGGCTTCCTCGAAAGGAAGTATTACTACTGATAATAAGTTAAATACCTAACTAGGTGGTTACAGCCAGATCTCACCCTTGTAAAAGCATGTTTTCCCCTGTGCATACTGTGGAGCAGTACTTTTTATCAAGTGAACAGTCTCTTCAACAATTTTTTAACCTAATGGTCTCAGTATTCATGGATGATCTTGGACTGAATCAGTTGTTTTTACTGGGGTGCAAAGAAGGGATTTTCTCATTCCATAATTTTTCCCACATTGAATAGCTGGCATTTTTCTGGAAAAAAGAACTGTCCCTATCTACTGGGGATAAACTACCATTTCTCCTTGAAAAGGAGGGTAAATGCTTAATTCCTTCCCTTTAATTACTAGTATTTGTAGAAAAGTATTATCTAATAGTTACCGCCAATGGTGGTAAATGAGCTTTTTCTTTCTCTGCTTTTCTTCTTTCCTTCAAAATTCAAATATACTCATAAATATTTATTTATTTATTGTAATCTTGCAAGTGATTATACTCATTCTTTTTGATGTATAAATTGTTCCAGATTTGGCCAGTTATAGCCCCTTCAAGTTGGTGCCTATGTCCTGTAACACACCTCAGTAGTTTTTTTTTAAGATTTTATTTTTATTTATTTATTTGTTTGTTTAGAGCGTGAGTAGGGGGAGGGGTAGAGGCAGAGGGAAAGAATCTCCAGCAGACTCCCTGCTGAGTACAGAGGCCCAACATGGGGCTCAATCCCAAGACCCCAAGATCATGACCTGAGCTGAAATTAAGAGTCAGACGCTCAACCAACTGAGCCACCCAGGTGCCCCCACACCAGTAGTTGTTTAAAGTTTTGTTTTGTTTTTTAATCAAATAAGGCTACCACTATTATTCTTCTCTTTTGGGGTTTTCTTAGCTATTCTTGCTTGCTAATTTTTTCATTTTAGGATCAACTTCTATAGTTCTCTGGGGAAGTGGAACTTGATATCTTTATTGGGTAAGGAAAGCCCTCTTTGGTAAGGAGCTTTTTGAGCAGAGACCAGAAGGAAGTAAGGAAAGAAGCCATGTGGGTATCTTGGAGAAGGGAATTCCAGGTTCAAAGGCCCTGAGTGGGGAATATGCTTCAGTATTTAAGGACAGCGAATTCCTGTGGCTGCCATGTGAGGAAGATTAGAGGAAAAGCAGAGGGGGTTTGGTGGGGGGGGGGGCAGAATCAGGAATTCTGTTTTAGTCATGTTGAGTTCGAGATGTCCATCAGATACGCAAATGGGGATGTTGAATATACAGTTAGATTCAACTGTAGAGTTTGGGAAGATGTCCGCATTGAGGGATCTACATTTTGGAGTTGTTAGTTTATGGTGATGTTTAAATCCATGCAGCTGGATACAATCAGTTAGGGAATGAGTATATAGAGAGATGTTTGGTGACCGAGACAGCACTACTATGAGGATGCTGTCAAGGAGATAGGGATCCATTAAAGGAAACTGAAAACGATGAGCTGCCAGTGAGGTAAGAAGGAGAAGGAAAAGAGAGTAGTGTTCTGCAAGACCAAAATAAATAAATAAATAAATAAATAAAGTAGTGGGGGAGTATTTCAAGGATGAAAGAAAGATCGACTGAGTCACACACTGCTGATAATTCAAGGAAGACAAGACCAAAAATGAACATTGGACTTGGCAATATGGAGGCTACTAGTGACTTGGTGGGGACAGTCTTAATTGACACAATGGAAAATAAGAGGAGAGGAAGAAGATGAATTCAGGTGTGAGGTGATGGTGGCCTGATCTAGGTCGGTTGTGGTGGAGGTGGTGAGAAAGGGCCAGACTCTGAAGGGGGTTTTAAGATCGAGCCAATGGGATTTGCTGATGGGTTGCCTGTGGGGTACAGGGTGTGAAAGATGATGTAGGTTTTCAGCCTGAACAACCAGAAGAATGGGGATGAAGAAGAGGATCAGACTTTCAAGAATCTTCCTGTTTCCAGTCTCTCACCTTCACCCCTACCTTCGGAGGCACTTGGTGCTCCCAACACCTGAGATTTCTCAGATTGCTCCTCCTGCTGCCCCACCAGCAGCTCTTTGCATTCAGCTTCTCCTGGCCCCTGGCTCGCCAGATGAATTGCTATGCCTCCTTCTGATTTCCAGCTTCCAAACTTTTGTTGCTGTCTCTCCTTTCCCATTCTCCTCTTCCTTGTGTGTTTGAGTCCCTTTTAGAAAACAAAACAAAACCTTTTATAGTCATTTTTGTGAGATTTGGAAAGGGACAGAGAAAATGTGTCTTCTACCCAAAGTTTAACAGAAAGTCTCCTTGTTTGTTTATTTTTATTGTTTGTTTTTTTAAGAAGTTTTTATCTATTTGAGACAGTGAGAGAGCACGAGGGGTGGGGGGAGTGGGAGAGGGAGAAGCAGGCTCCCTGCTGAACAGGGAGCCCAATGCGGGACTCGGTCTGGGATCACCACCTGAGCCGAAGGCATATGCTTAACCAACTGAGCCACCCAGGCGCCCCTGTTTGTTTATTTTTTAAATTAACAAATGATTATTTCTCTAGTATGATCAGGTCAGTTGGTCCTTCATAATGCTTATATTAGATGTTTCAGAGCCTGTGTTTTCTGCCTGAGGTAGATCAACAATCTATGTGAGTGGTAGATTTTTCTTCCTGCCTTCCCCCTCTCTCTCTAATTCTTCTTCTCTTGCATGAAGCAATGCATTTTATTCAGGAGTTGCCTGGGAACACTACCACTGGGCACCGGCCTGGAAAAAAAGTATGCCATAATCATTTAAAAATACATCGCTTTGACAATGTGAGCATGTGTGAGTGTGCATGTGTCTCTGTGTGTATCTTTGAATTTGAGGGTACACCCTTGTGAACATTTATTCTTAGGTTAGAGAGTCACAAAGAACCACACATCATTAACTGTGTTAACACATAAATTTAACACATAATTCTACCTCCATTTAGCCTAGGTCTCAGCTGGGAAGACATTCCCAGAGAATTTGGAATTCAAGCAGAGAGAGGGAATCTTCAAATGGCAGGCTAACTCAAGAGCTCCACGTTAATGTATAGGCTGGGGTCAGGAAGCTTATTCTTGCAGATTCTTGCAGCAAATTCATGGAGCAAAGCAGTGACAGAGGGAGGGAACTACATAGGCTTGTGGTCCTTGGAGTAAATTTCTCTTTCCAGCTTCAGCTGACCCAAGTTGGTATCCATAATTTGCAGCCAAGGGGCACCTACTAAGAATAAAGATCTGTGTTTCACCGATCTGGAAGGTTGATTAAACTTACCATAGGGAGTTAGAGCAGTCCATCTTTCTCTACTGACATCACAAAGAACAAAGCCGGGACTTAGGACAACATAGCTCTCAACTCAACTTTCCTAGGGGCTAGCCAATTCCCATGACCTGGGGCCATTTGTGGGGCTTTAGCAGAACTTGACTTCAGGGGCTGATCCCACCAAATGGAGAAAGCTACCTAAGGACATAGGCCTAACTTATCAGGGGAAATTTCACTGGAACAGTAAGCAAACCCAAGGAACACTCTAAACTGCCCTGAATCTTGGGCTTAGTGGGAGAGGATTAGAAATGTACTTTGAACTAGATGAGAGACATAAGGATCACATTTCTGGACTAAAAGTAAGTATACTCCCCCAAATTTCATATCCAAAATGATGCTGTATGTCTTGTTTTGTGACTGTCTTAGACAAGGTCTTTCATGGGATCTGTCTATAACTAGAATCCAACACATTAGGAAAGCCCAGGGGAAGAATATTCCCAAAGTTATACACCAAATCAGTGGGAGACCTGAAAATAAACCCGGGGACTTTTACCACTCCCTCTATCATTAGTGACTCCAGGAACCTGCAGGGACCTTCAAGGATGGAGTCTGTTTCTGGATTTTATTGGAAGCCTTCCCTTTCGTGGGTGTTTCAAACACAAATACTGAAGGGAAAAAAAGATTAATACACACGTTCTGAGAATGATGACATACTGATGGTATTCAAACATAAACAGCACTTTCAATGGAGGGGCAGTTCTGTTGTAGGAACAGAATTAGTTTCTGGTTCTGACTCCGCCACTAAGGAGCCACTTCATTTGGGGCTAGTCGTTTAACTCCTCTGGACCTCAAAGTCCTGGTCTGCACAATGAAAGGGATGCAGTAAGCAATGTTTTCCCTAGTTCTACAATTCTAAGAAACCTTAATTTTAAAGGTTTAAAAACTGAATAAACTGGAATGCTGGTTTGTATCATGCGGTACTGACCTATTCAAAATAATACAACATATTTAATACGATTCTAAAAAGCTGAAATGGTCACAGAAACATGTTCAGTTAAAGATAGAAAGAACAGGGCGCCTGGGTGGCTCAGTCGTTAAGCGTCTGCCTTCGGCTCAGGTCATGGTCCCAGGGTCCTGGGATCGAGCCCCACATCGGGCTCCCTGTTCAGTGGGGAGCCTGCTTCTCCCTCTCCCTCTGCTGCTCCCCCTGCTTGTGTTCCCTCTCTAGCTGTGTCTCTCTCTGTCAAATAAATAAATAATATCTTTAAAAAAAAATAAAAAATAAAGATAGAAAGAACAATGGAGAGGACTTTTGCTTCTGGCCTGTTTTTTTTTTTTTCCTTTCCTTTTCTTTCTTTCTTTCTTTTCTTTTCTTTTTTTTTTTAGATAGGAGGAAGCCAGAATAAAAATAAGGGAATTATAAAAGACAAGCAGAATTAATCATTATATGAGTTTAATCAGGGAGAGATTAAAACAATCAAGAGGCTCAATATTGCAAGCAGCATTCATAATCATAGGCTTTTAATCCACATACACAAGACATCAAATATTTTCACATGGGGGGAAAAGGGGTTCAGAGAACAAAAGGCGTAAAGAAGAGTAGGTTTTGAATGGACCATTTCATTACTAACAGCGGGAGAGAGTGGCGAATTGCCAAAATGAAGAGCCTCATATCTAGGAAACACAGCTGATATTCAGGACACTGAGTGAAAGGGTGGTGATGGTAGAAATGATTATTAGCAGGCAGAATGCATTTCAGCTAAGCAAAACACCAAGCCCAGATATTATTGTCTCAAAGGTGTTCTGCAAATAGGCAGAGATACAGAATGAAACTTGAAAAAAAAAAATAACAATAACAAATGTAGAGAAAGAGTCCAGGGGTGCCTGGCTGGCTCAGTTGGTAGAGCATGTGACTCTTGATCACAGGGTCATGAATTCAAGCCCCACTTTGGGCGTGGAACCTACTTAAAAAAAAAAAAAAGGAAAGGGGGCACATGCGTGGCTCAGTCGGTTAAGCTTCCTACTCTTGGTATTGTCAGGTCCTGATCTCAGGGTTGTGACACTGAGCCCCGCTCCCAGTTGGGCGCTCAGCAGGGAGTCTGCTTGGGATTCTCCCTCTGTCCCTCCCCTCCATGTGTACCTTTTCTCTCTCCAAATAAAATAAAATAAAGATCCCAAAGTAGGAAGAATCACAATTATCTTGAAGGAAACAAACAAACAAAAACTGAAAGACCAAATCAGAATATACAACAGCTCAGGCAAATGAAAAATCTACTGTGGGAAAATGGCCAACAAGAAGCCTGTGGGAAAGTAACTGGAATTTTTACAAGCACAAATTGGCCTTGTTTTTAGACACAAGCTAGTCACACCTAACCAAATGTCGGGTGTTTCTGGACGTTACTGGTGTAATTGTGAAGGAAAGCTGAAGTCCAGGCTGTTTATCACACAGTAATTCTTAGTAAGGATTATTCATAAATTCCTGCATGGGAAATTAATTTCAAATGCTGAGTCAGAAGCGAGGACGTTGCCCCCCTTAAGAACCAGGAAAAGGTAGGAAGGTGGCCTATCAATGGTGCTGGTAGTAGGACACCGCTGCTCAGAAAGCCCAGACATCGAGACGGAACTTGGGAAGGGCAGCAGGAAAGGAGAAAATGCTGAAGAAAGGGGCTTTCGAGGTGAACAGCGTCCATGCAATCTGGCTCCCTGTTCTTAGCAAAATTCTTAGCTTGGCATCTAAGACCCTGTGGTATCTGGTCCTGCTTCCTCGCTGGTGTCCCTCTGTTGCAACCCCTCCCCCCCACCACCGGTGTGCCCACCACTCTGCAACCAAACTTAGCGTCTTTCCTTGCCTTTGCCTCTGGGTCCTCATGCTTCCGTCAGCCTGCAATGCTCCCTGTTTGGCCACCTGCTGCTGCTCAGTCTCAGCTCAGCTCACCGCTCACCACTGCAGAGCCACCTTCCTTGAACAGCCTGTGGACACTTGCCCCCACTGCCTTTTTGTTCACTTTCCATCCCCACCCCATCTCTGTTGTCTGTCTGCCGTCTTCTCACATGCCTGCATGGTCTCCCTCATGGCCCTTCCTCCTTGCAACATGGGCCGTCTTAGAAGCCTCTCTTGAACAAAAAGGGAAATGGGTTTGTGCTAATTAGGCAGCCCCAAGGGAGGAGTGGTTGCAGAGCTTTTTGTAGGTTTCAGAAGGCTTATTTATCTTCCTAGGCAAGAGGTTCAGGGCCCGACGGCTTAGGTCATGGAAGGGGCTTCAATGTTGGACATGTTTGGCACCCTATGCCGGCAATATACTGTCATCTTAGGAATCCCCACTAGTTGGTCTTGGAAAATTCGGAATCACTTATAATTTTTACAAAGTGAGAGATTTGCCTTCTTGTGATAGCGTATTCCCTAAATAACGAACTTGTTGTTGTCACAGAATTGTGATTTCTCTTTGCAGGCTTTATGTCTCTTGTGAACTAAGGTCTTTCATATATATACACAGAATGAATCTTAAAGTTTTGCTCCTGTTTTGAACGTAGTGAAAGATCATCTACATATTAGAACAGAATCACCAGGAAATCTCAAATCTTCAAGGTCCCAATTAAGAATCTGAGAGAAGTAAGGGGAGCATCAGTAAACCCCCAAAACAAAACAGTCCAGGTCTACGGTTGATTTTCCCACGAGAAGGGAAATAACGATCGACTGCCTGGATCTGGATCTAATGGGATGCTAAAGAACTTAAGCCCATCACAGTGAAGTGGGTGGCCTCAAGTAGTATTGAGGACAAAACAGAATTTGGGAGAAGGACCAGTGAAAAAAGAGGAATCACGATCTCATTTATAGTCCTGCAGTCTTGCATAAATCAGTATCTATGCCCACGAGGCCTTTTACCAGGCAAACCTGGAGTATTATGAGGGCTGATGCAAGGAATAATGAACCCCTGCTTCATAAAATCTTCCGCGGTGGGCTTCAATCCTTCCTTAGCTTCGGGCTTTAAAGGGTACTGAACAAGGATGGGTGAGGGTTTAGAAAAGTCAATTTCTGTTTTGATGCGTCTGGTTTCTAGAATTCTTTGGGACAACTGTTGTCCCAGAGTGAATCAGAGATTTCAAATAACTGCTAAAACTGAGATTGGGTTACGTTTTCAGGGACAGGCAACTGCCAACTGAGTTACACTGTTAAGGGATTATGCGTGAGAGAGTCTTCAAGTGTTTCTAGAAAAAGTCCATGTGAGGAACATTTGAGTTGGCAGTTCAATTTACATAAAAGATTTCTCCCAATAAAATTTCCTGGTATGGTGTTACGGAGAGGACATCCATGCTGACTACTGAGAGAGCCAAGGGTTACCATCACAGGTTGGGTCATGGGAAGAGTTTGAGTACTGTTTGGAATTCTTGAATAGTGAATCGTTCTGGAGAAGATGGGAACTGACAAGAGTGGCACTCGTATGTAGCAGAAAGCTTTGCCTTTGTCTTTCTCTTATTATAATCCTCCTTATTGAATTAAAACAATCATTGGGGAATTGGGCATGACACTATCCCTCAGAGTCCCTTCATTATTTCTGTTTGGAATAACAAGGAGGCCACACAATTCTGTTTCATTTTAGTTAGGATGAGGGCAGTTATTCTAACTGCCTAACCCCTCCTGCCTCCTTTTTTTTTTTTTTTTTTTTTTTACTGTATTGGCAAGTGTCTCTGTCAAAGGGAAAGTTTTTATTGGCTCTTGAGGGAGAGGAGGATAGATTTAATTGCTTTAATTGTAACACGAGGTGCTTTGTTTGTTTGTTTTCCGTTTGGATATCTTCAAAATGTTCAGCCAAATGTTAAACTTCATGGAATGGGCTATTTGCAAACCAACTTTTTATGTATCAGATCTGTAATTGCTGCCTTTTGAATCACCAAGAAAGAAACGTGGAAAAGGCGTTAGAAATCAGAACACCAGGAGCTAAACCAGAATATTGTCTAAATGTGATTAGTCTGTTGATGAAACCTCTTTGGATCCATTCCTTTGCTTTTTGCAAGACTGAATCAAGGTCCGGGTTTTTGTTTTTATTTTTGTTTTTGTTTTTTATGAAAGCCTTGTGTTACAGTTTCCAAAAGGTTCTCACGCATTTCCTGTACCTTAAGGTGTCCTGATTGAGTAAGATGCATCCCATTATTTTGTATTAACTTCTTCCTGAGAAAAGTGTAAATAATCTGAAAAGCACTAGAACAGTGACTCTTTTTTTTTAAAGATTTTTATTTATTTGAGAGAGAGTGAGTGAGAGAGCACAAAAGTGTATATTCACAGGCACTTGTAAGAAATAATTCAGAGAGGTCCTGTGTATCCTTTCCCCAGTTTCTCCCAACTGTAACATCTTGCAAAATGTAGCACACGGGCACTTGTAAGAAATAATTCAGAGAGGTCCTGTGTATCCTTTCCCCAGGTTCTCCCAACTGTAACATCTTGCAAAATGTAGCACAGTTGCACAAAGATTTGACATTGCTGCAATCCGCGAATCTTGTTCAGACATCGGCAGCTTAACTTGTGCAATTTGTGTGGGTATGCATATGTAGTTCTATACGATTCTATACTATGTGTAGGTTCATTCATTTGCCACCAGAGTCAAGATATAGAACAGTTCCATCATTGCAATGACCCCTCCTGTTGCCCCTTTATAACCACATCCACCTCCTTCCCATCCCTTTCCCCTGAGCTCCTAACTCCCAGCGGTCAGTAATCTATTATCCATTTCTAAAAGTGTGTCATTTCAAAATGTTACTTAAATGTTATGTAAATATAATTGTACAACTTTTTGAGATTTTTTTTTTTTTTTGCTCAGTATAATTCTCTGGAGATTCATTCAATACACTAGTGTGTATCACTAGTTCCATTTATTTTTGTTGCTAAATAGTATTCCATTTTCACCCATTTATCCATTGAAAGATATCTAGGCTGTTTCCAGGTTTTGGCTATGATGAACAAAGCTGATATGAGCATTTATGTACAGGTTTTTGTATAAACATTTTTTTCATTTATCTGGAATAAATGCTCAAGAGCACAATTATGGTGTTGGGTCATATGGTAGTTGCATGTTTAGTTTTATAAGAATTGCCAAACTGTCTTCCAGAGTGGCCATTCCGTTTGATGTTCTCACCAACGATGCATACGTGATCCTGTTTCTCCACATTCTTGTCCACCTTTGTCATTATTTAGGTGCTCCTGTGTTGGGGGCTGTGTTAGCCATTCTGATGGGTGTGTAGCGGTGTTATCATTGCGATATTTAATTTGCAAATCCTTGATGGCTAATGAGGTTGAACTTGTGTTCTTATTTGCTATGCATTTCACCTCAGTGAAATACCTGTCACCTTCTGTTGCTAGGTTGGGGGTCAGGAGAGGGCAGGCCTGGGTTGCCTTCTTCTGTTGGGTGGTTGGTCAGTTGGCAGACAACCTGCTGCTACGTTGGTTCTCCAGTCCTGGGTCCCTAACGAGTTCTCCTCCCTCTTTCCACCTCTCAGACCTCTCCTTAGTTTGCCTCTTGCTCTGTTTCCAGGGTTTATAGTTGCACTTGGCTGGAGGAGTGAGCAGAGATGAGTCTGTTGCATCTTGTTCATCCTGGAAAACTCTATTCTAACTTCATCTTAAGAGAATTAGAGAGTTAAAATAGAAGATCCACAATATATATATATTATATTAGAAGAAAATGCAACTTTCAGTCGCAAGACTGGAGAGAGGGAATTATTTCCATTAAGAATTAATGTAAAATAGCTAGATATGTTCAGACTCCCATCATCTAACATTTTATCCATTTATGCTGCTCCCGAATGCATGAAATAAAACCTTAAATGTATCACATAAATAATAAAGAAGTAGTAAAAGACTTTGTGTGATCATTCGTATGTCAAGAATGCTGGTTCTGAGCTTGCGAGAAGAATCCTGGAGACGTCCGGATGGCGGACACTGCTATTTGCTGCAGAGCTAGAAGGCCTCACCTTTATCCTTTGCTCTCGGATAGCACTGCCCAGTGGAATATTATGCAAGCCGCATATAGCATTTAAATCTTTCTAGGGGCCACATTAAAAAAGCAAAAGGAATGGATGAAATTATTTTAAATAATATTTTAACCCAATATATCACAAATATTATCATTTCAACCTAACAATCAATACAAAATTGTTAATGGCATAATTAGCTCCTTTTTTTTATACTAAGTCTTCAGAATCCGCAGGGCGTGTTTTCCTTAGCACATCTCAACCCAGACTAACCCCAGCTCAAGTGCTTGGTGCCCGGTTCCCCTTTTGGCCCGACACATCCTTCCCTGGAGACAGTGAGCACAGGGTAGCCTGGAGTACTTGAACGCTGGAGTATGGTAGGTGATAGGTTGAAAACAAAGTGGAAACAACTGGCAACTACCTTGAAAAAATATAATGCTGGCAGAAACAGAAACATTTCATTTCATTTTAGGTCCTCTGCTGATTTTCTGTATGTTTTTTGTCCAATTCTTTCTTTCTTTTGCCTTATTCATGATGACTTTCCCATCCCGGGTACAGGGCCTGAATTTATTTTCATATTGCTTTGTGCTACTTCACTTCCAAGAGGAAAATGACCCCAGCTTCGGGGGAGCCAGGGGATTAAGTGCCTCTTTGCTGCTCAGAAATGCATCAGTTCAGCCACATCTAGGAGCTTCCTCAGCAGTTTCTACTTCAGGATCTGGTGAGAGCAGGGGAGAGGAGGAGAAACTCCTTTGCAGCATTCAAAGAGAATTGGATCACTTAATTGATGGAGCCAGCAGATGGCCAGTGCAGCTCAGAAATGATTGAATAAACAGAAGAGTCTGCAAGCAAAGGGCAAATCTGGGGGTGGGGCATGCTCACCTTGGGAAGCAGGTCTGAAGAGGCTTGGTGGAGTGGCTGGGCACTAATGGGTCCTGCCCCCCCTGATTCAGAGGGGGCCACTGCCTCTGAGCACAGCAGAGCAAGGAGGGCCACCTGAGAAAGGCCAGCGTTTGAACAAGGACCATCTGGAATAAGCAGTAATAATCAGATAAAGGGTAAAGTACTTTGCCTGGGATTAAAAAAAAAAAAAAAAGCCCAGCAACTCATCCTAAAGGCCTCAATTTGTTGACATATATCGTTTTTATGAAGGACCAGCATTTATTTTTATGGCCGAGTTAATGGACTTCTAGAAGTAGAAACCGAATATAAAGAGCAACATTTACAACTCATGTAACATTAGGAAGATCCCTAACAGCCTTTCCCCCCTTCCCTCTCCCCGTTCCCTCCTTGCCTTCTCCTCTCTTCCGCTTCTCTTTCCTCCCACACCCATTTACTCAGCATCTACTATGTACCAGACACTGTGCTAGGTACTGCAGATCATTGGGCATTGGTATATTCATAGCCAAAGGAAACCCTGATCCGATCTGTGTAAGTTAGGTCAAAAGCCATCTTCTTATCTGGACCTTGCAAGATAATACAGAGATAAAAGATAGAGTCCCACCCTGGCCTCACAGTCTAGCTCACAAGCTGGTGCCATCAGTGTCTGCACACAGGTGATTACCAGGTAGTGCAGGAAGGGGCAGGTGAGGCTCTGAGCAAGGTGCCTTGGGAGTCCAAAGGTGGGCCCCTCACCCATAAGGTGAGAGGGAGAGAAGTAAAGGAAGGTTGGATTTGGGGATGAGTCTGCTGGATGATGCTTGTGTGAGTGAAGTGAGAGAAGAGGGTCTAGGAAGCAGGAAGAAGGTCTCCAGAGGCATGGAGGTGTGAGGGTGGCTTAGCTCAAGAACCTCAAGTAGGCTCAGCATGCTAGAGCCCTGTATGAGAAGTGAGTGGGCTCAGATAAGAGAGGTAAAGGCCAGATCACTAAGGGTCTCATGTATCAAAGTGGTTGGATTTTCTTCAAATGCAGTGGCTCTCAGCGTGGGGAGATTGGGTCCCTGAGGACACACCTGGTAATGTCTGGAGACAGTTTTCATGGTCACAACCCAGAGAGGAGCTCTACTGACATCTAGTGGGTAGAGGTCAAGGATACCATTATACATCCTACAGTGCACGGGACAGCTCCCCAGGGCGGGCCACTTAATTTGCAAGGTCCAGATAGGAAGATGGCTTTTGACCCAACATACACGGATTGGATCAGGGTTTCCTTTGGCTATGAATATGCCAATGCCCAATGATCTGTGACTTTGTTTGTTTTATGTCAATTTCCCCCCTTCAATGTTTGGAGCAAATACAGCCTGTTCGAAAGTCTTGTTTCTTTGTGCTGGGTCTGTGAATCAAGAAACCTAGAACAGTTCATCATGGCAAGAAACATGCACCATTTTCCTAGATATTGAGAATCTGGAGGGTAGGGATTATCAACAAATTTATTCACTCATTCATGCAACGATGAAAGCCAGCCTCTCTGCACCCTTTGCAGACAGACCATCTGCACAGCTCCCCATAGCCCTGCACATTGGTTTTGGAGGTCAGGACAGTTCATGGGACTTCTCAAAGTCTGGGAATTCTTAGTGCCTCGCAAATCCTTGGAGTGAATAAATCAAAACCATTGAAAACCCTGTATTTATACTTTGCCCATGTTCTTTGGCGTATATATTGGCCATTGCTGAACTTGGGGTTTGACGCTATCATTTTCATACCCAAACAAGACAGAATAAAACAAAACAACCCATCCAAGATGATTTACAAATTGAAGGCACCTAATAATAATACCTCACATTTCTGGAGAGCTTTTTATCCGCAGAGCATTTCCCAGACCATAACTAAAAGATTCTCTGACTCCCCGTAGGAATAGAGACACATGCATTCCCACATGCAGCAGCAACTTAATTTACATGAAATGAAGAAAAAGACATTCTGAAGTGGCATTCCACTAAATCATAATTACAACCTCAAGCTCAAGATAAACATGCTGAGCTCTCCCAGGAAGGCAGCGACGCTCACCCACTGGGGAGTTTCCACTTAGATTCCAGCACTGGAATCTAGCGCGTGGGGGGGGGGGGACAGGTCAGGAATGTTCACGTAGTCACCCGTCTCTGGGATCAAGGGCCCATTTCAAAGGCAGACAACCTCAGGTTAAGAACCTGTTGGGACAAGTGCTGTGGCCATCGTTGGATGTGACCACGGGCCATCTTCCCCTGCTCAGCCTGTCTCCCTCTCTCTGCTTCAGCCTTCTTGGCCACCTCCACCCGGCACCTCTGCCTCCCCACAGTCTCCTCCTGCTCATCAGTGGAAACAGTGTGATGATGTCAGAGATGTGTGAGGGACTTCCTGTGTGACACCTTAGGGGAATACAGGGTTTTGACAAAGAGGAGCTGGGAGGTGGTCTTCCGGGAATTTTCAGTCACTGAGGGAGGTAGAACATTCTTCCCAGTGTTCCATGAATCCCACTACCCAGCTGTCATCTGCCTCTACTTCCCCAAGGGGCTGGTTCTGTGGTCCTGTGGCAAGGATCATGTGTCCACCGATACACTCATCACCCTAGACACTTTTTATGGGTCATGTCTTACGTACCTTGCTTACTTACTTGCTTTGAGATGACATCAACTGAGATGTCTCCCAAGTCCCACATTAAAAATGTCCTCGGCTAACTGGCTGAACGTAGAACTGTTCTCTGTGTCAGCAAGCTCAGTTAGAATCGGTCTGGTGAAAAAGACTGAACCTCTTTATTTTCTCTCTACCCCTCAGCCTTCCCCTCTCCATGACTGAGGCCACAGAACCTCCACCTGCCAGCCACCCACCCCAGGCTCTGGATTCTGAGCTATCCCGTGTCAGGAGTCACATCTCAGTGTTCAGGCAACTCATGGTCAAGTCCCCTTGTTGTTGGTCCAGCTCTTCTGTCCCAGCACTAATAACTGATTTCTGCCACTGTTCTTGGGACTGGTCCCTGGTCTGTACCCAGGGTAGGATGTGCTGTGTTGACCAGCAGTGGGGTTGCAACCATCTGACCTGGCTTCTGTGGGTGGCGCTTTTGAGGTAGAGATGGTCTCAACATGATCTGTGATGGAGAAGAAATTTCTGCCTCCAGGAGGCATTTTTAAGGTATGTCAGGGGTGGATGCCAAAAATCCACTTCACCTTGGACCCACGGGTGTGGCAGAAGCACAAAGTCCAACAACAGCCCGCAGGGAGAGACCTCTCAGGGGCCCCGCTGGACAGACTGACTGACGGCATGGGCAGCAGCAGGAGCAGGAATGAGCAGCCAAGTGGTTTTCGAAGGGCTGAACAGTGACTGCATCACAAAGGCCAGGATAATCAGGGGTGAGGCTCCCAGCAACGTGGAGTCCAGAAGTCCAAGGCCATCTCGGAAAGCAAGTTGGATGGAATGCATCAAGTCTGATTGCTAGAGGGCAATTCTCCCACCCCTGGCAAACATTAGGACTTGACTTTGTTAAAGTTACATCTCTTTGATATAACAACAACAGCAACAACAAATCCACAAGAGCACTAAAAAACAAGAAGGGGTGTTTTAAATAAAAGTCCAGGAACGTTGAGGCATCTCTGAAGGATGGAAAAAGCATAGGACCATCATAAAGAAGAAAATCACAGTCCTGAGGTTGTGCAGAACTAAAAATATAGAGGGCTGATCCAGGATTTGACGGGCTTGGAGGTCAAGAATATTGGGAGGTACCCTGGAGGGGGTGGTTAATCACTTGGGATTATATCCCAATATAGGAGCAGCCACCTCTCCATCTTCAGGCTAAGAAGCAGGCACCAGGGGTGTTAGCTCCCCAGTATGGACCAGGGGGTTCAGATGGTTGTGATGGAGAGGCCAGATGGGGCCCTGGCTACCTCCAGGACGGACGGGGTGCTCTCTACATCCAGGAGTCTAGATGCAGCAAATAGAAAGAACATTGGCAGAAAGGCTGAGAGCTCAAATGTGAAGTGTAGCACACAGCCAATAACCCCTAAACATTTGGAAAAAGCCGTAAAAGAGAGGTACCAACCCCAATAAATGGAAAAGTTTACACCTAAAGAAGCAGAGTTAATCGAGCAAACAGAACAAGAAAATGGCACATATATAATTAGAATCCTCAGAGGGAAATAAAATGATATTGCACCCATAAAAAGGAATGCTTTAAAGATGTTGCAAATGAAAAATTTGACAATTGAAGTAAAATTCTCAGTAGGTGGTCAGAAGCACTGAAAGCTGACAAGAGAGTAAGTTGAAAGGCTGAGCCAAGGAATTCTCTTAGAGAGCAAAAACGGACGAGGAGGACAGAAAATATAAAAAACGGTCAAGAGAATCAGAAGATGAACCCAGAAGTTCCCCACATGCATCAAATAGATCTTCAGAAGATGAGGACAGAGTATACTCCGCAGTAATGGAAGCCAGTGCCCCAGAGCGAGGACAGATGTGGGACTCTTGGGTGGACGAGCGGAATCAAGGACAAACAAGATGAGAGACTCCTGCCGATCAACGTCATGGCGACGTTTCAGACATCAAGGTTATAAGGGAAACCCCTAAACACTTTCTGGGAGTAGCGGGATGGGGAGAGGACTCTGTTACTGCAAAGATAACATGAGATGCAAGAAGAAACTAGAACAGTATCTTCAAACTTCCAGGGAAAATCCTTTTAAATTAGCATCCCATATAGGTGAAACCAGGACACACGTGTGCGGGCACAAAGTGAGATACTTTCAGACATGCAAAGATTCAAAAATTTTACAACTCAGATCTGATCCGAAAGAAGTAGGGTACAAGAAGCAACAAAACAACTGGGAAGCCTTCATGTGAAGTCTAAATAAGAACTGACTACTTTTGGAAATTGAGATGTAATTCACATACCATAAAATGCATCCTTTTAAAGTGTATAATTCAGTGGATTTCAGTATATTCACAATGTTGTGCAACCATAACCACCAGCTCATTCCGGAACATTTTCATTACCCAAAAAAGAAATCCTGCACCCCTCAACAGTCACTCCCCAGTCTCCCCTCAAAATAATGGAATATGGAGACTTACCCTATGACCCAGCAATTCCTCAACAAGGTATATACCCAAGAGAACTGGAAACATATACTCACATAGAACTTGTGCTATGAATATTCATAGCATCATTATTCATTAGCCAAAAAAGTGAGAACAACCCAATGCCTATTGATTGATGAATGGATAAGATGTGGTATGTCCATACAATGGAATCTTGTTCAGCCAAAAAAAGAATGAAGTGCTGACACGTGCTACAAGAGGGACGAAACTTGAAAACATTATGCAAAGTGAAAGAAGCCCAAAAAAGGCCACCTGTTGTATGATTTCATTTATATGAAATGTCCAGACTAGGCAAATCCATAGAGACGGCCAGGGGCTGGGGGAAGAGGGTATAGGGAGTGACTGCTAAGTATGGGGTTTCTTTCTGGTATAGCGAAAATGTTCTGTGATTAGATAATGGTGATGTTTGCACAGCCTTGTGAACATACTAAAACCCAACAAATCTGACATTTTAAAAGGATGAATTGCTGTTGAGCAATGCTTGTCTATTTTTATCACATGCTTTTTAATTTAATTTTAATTAATTTTTTTAAAGATTTTATTTATTAGAGAGAGAGTGCACACACATGCACATGACGGGGTGGGGAGGGGCAGAGACTCCCCGTTGAGCAGGGAGCCGGATGCAGGGGTCAGTTGTGGGACTTTGCCCAGGACCCAGGGATCATGACCTGAGCCGAAGGCAGACACTTAACTGACTGAGCCACCCAGGCGCCCCGCGTACTTTTTTTTTTTTTTTTTTAAAACAAGACTGTATTCTCATATTACTTGTTTGATTGAAGATAAAATTTTAAAAAAGAAAATGGAAAAAGAAATGTAGTGAACTACAAATGGCCCGAGTCAGTCTCAGCATGGAACATTTTTGTTGTCTGTTCTGTTTGAACTACGTCACGATGTAACAGCCTCCACTGAGGCATTGCTTTATAGTAAACAAAGCTTGGCATGTAAAAAACCAGAGAAACAAAATCAAAACCTCTCTTAGCAAGAATATTCCAGGTTCTCTTGTAGATCGTTCTGTTTTTCACTCTAAGGTGACACTTAATATTTCCTGCCAAGAGTATTCTCAGATTGGTGTTCCTTTCTGTCAAATGTGCTCATCTGGTAGGGTCATACTTTTGTAGAGGAAAAGATAAGTTTGTGACCAGTTGATTGCATTTAAAACAAAATAGTGTAACATATGGGAAAGGACATTTTACTCGTTAGTTCTAGAAAAGACAGGAGGATGTTTTTGAGACAGAGTGATGTTGATTTCAAGGTTTATTAAGACATCAAAAAAGTAACTTCACTGATGCATTAATATTTACCTTCAAATATAAAAGTGCTTATTCTTAAAAATCCTTAAGGCTCATTCTGTTACAGTATAGTAAGATGTTCCTCCATTTCAGAAACTGTTCTGCCTGAGTTTTATGTGACTTCTAGATAGACACAGCAAAATCTTCAAACAGTAAAATCATGGTCAATGATTCCATCGTTTTTGTACATGTAAATTTAAACTCAGACAAAATATAAGATCTCCCTAAGTAACTCCTTAATATTAGATGTACACTCTATGCCTGCCTAACACCTTGCCAAAATAATTCAATGTTGAATTGTTCATGATTTGAAATAGGAGTTTTGTTTATCTGCAGTAGGATAAATACTGCTATGTGGGAGAAACTTTTTCCTTATATGAGAGAGAGATAGAAAGAGAATTTAGTATTTGCCTTTCCTTATGCAGACATCAGCAACCAGCAAAGTGAAGGACTTTAGGCTGCGTGCATGCAGACACCTTAGAAGCAGCCTAGGAGAAGAGACCTCTCTATAGGAGTAAGAGATCTGGGGGCACTTGTGAGGATGCATTGGAATTTCCTTGGGAAAAGTGTTAATGAATTTTGAGAAGAAAAGCTGGAGGAAGTGAACCTTACTAAAGCCACTAGTCTTTATTCATTGCTTGGGTTAAGATTTTATCACACACTTAAAGACACAGACGCGACACAGGGTTTCATCAGTAATAAGGTTGGTAATGTTGATGCTTAATAGACCATTATACCTACTTGGGTTAAAATAGTGGCTATCAACACAGATTCTGGACTTTCTCCATAACCATATCCAAATATCCTAACAAGAAGTCCCAAATAAATGTCACATAACAAAAATGAACTTAAGCTATTTTGATATTGAATGACTAGACACAAATGAAAATAGTAATCGACCTTATAAATACAGCACTTTAATCAATGCTACAATGGGTACATTTTTACAGCATAAATTACTGTACAAAATTGTTCTACTTAAAATCCTCTTCAATCCTGGAAACAATTGTAAGACCAATTTCTAGAAGAGGAGGTGAAGGCTCTGCGATCTGATTTTGTGGCTGCTAAAACTGGATCAGTGGAAAAGTCTTGTGGGACGTAAGCAGGTTCCCAAGTTGCTGACGGCTTTCCTGAGACCGAGATGCAGAATTTGAAAAGGTGTTTGCTGTGACACACTATGCAGGAATATTGAATTAGAGTTGCCGGCTCCATAAATAAACATCCAAGATGATACAGTATAAAATGGTGGAATTTTAAATCCCTGCTCCGATTGAGGCAGACTTACATGGGAGTGACTTTCAACTTGATCCCATGGAACTGTAGAGTAAGCAACTGTTTATCATGCTGTGGTAGGAGCGTCTGTTCTGTAACATCCTGCCTGCGAAAATGTGACATCCAAGAGTCTAGCTAGTGTATCGACACCTCCTCATGCTAATAAACCCCATGTTGCCATTCTAGAATTTTTTTTTTATCTAAAAACTGAGAATTCACACAGGATAAGGTGTTATGCTCTTGTGGAAAGGGTGTTAGTGTCAATTTGGGCCTAAATGAGGATGGATCTTGCAAGACCTTAAGCCCCTGCTCCTTTGTACTGGAGAAAGGCTAGGGATTTTCCAGTGAGTATGAAAAGAAAGGGCCCTTTAGAATGAGTATCTCATGATTATTTTGATGACATCAAAGCACTGATTTAGGGACACAAAGAAGGGCCGTGTCTAAATAATATAAAATAATATAAATTTTAGATAAAAGCTCAAAACTTCAATCCAACAGTTAGGGCCTTGACCTCGGTGGTAGGAAACATTCAGATTATTGGTCAGATTTCCAGTTTTTGTTTCAATGTTTGGGGCTAGAATGTACAAATGTCTAGGTGGGCATCACAACAATCACTAAGTTCTTATGTTGATTTTTCTCTCTCCTGGTACACTGACTAAGGTGTAAGCCTGCAATTAAGTGATCATGTTGAGGCAACCTAACCCACTAGAGAAAAAACCTATCTATTCTCTCAAGAGAGGTCTCTTCTTTCCTGAAGCTCATGACATACCCAAGTCCCTTGTGACAGATCTCCTTTCTCAGGGACAAATGTCCCAGATTAGCTGTCCTCCACCTCCTGGCCCCGAACAAACATACAAACAAACCATCAAAGGCACAAGATCCCCATCTTGGAACTCAGCCTCAAAGAGAAACCATGAGAGCATGCAAAACGAGACTGTGCTGTGTTCTCTGGCTCTATGAAGATTTTTGAAGTATGGTGTTCAATAGGCAAGTTATTTTCTCATGGAAGATGGCACACTGGAAACTTGGACCCAATGTTCCTTCTTCCAGTTTCCATCTGGACACCCCCTGATTTCTTAAGGTCAGGGCTGGATGAGAAAGGGGGGGTGGGGCTGTACCGCCAACTGGGTGGGGTACTTGGCAGCCTTGCTCCTCTTGGCAAGGACCGACCGCCCCCACTCCCACCCCCTCATTGGTCTTGCTCTGCCTACAGGCAGGAGGACTCAAACTGGTAACAATAAAGGCTGAAGAATCTTACGGAGGGAGCTGTAGCTACCCCACTGCCATGCTCTTGGTCCTCTAGAACCTCTTCGGGGGGACAGAGGCCCATGCCACGCATCACACACCCTTGTGTCTTGGTGCCTGTGGATATATTTCTGTTGCCTCCGTTCTGACAATCATGCATTACTCCTGCTGAACGTGACAACTGGGACTCTCAAAACGCTTGCCCGAATCTGTTGATCCTCACACTCTGTCTGAGGTTATGGGTATTCTGAATTACATTTCACAGAGAGGAAATTGCAGTATGCAGAGGAGCTTTATTCAAGGATCAGGTGCAGCAGGCAATGGAGGGGAATGTTTGGGTATCCCAGTTACTTTCCCGACTTCTCATCCCAACATCCATGAGTTCTCATATTGAATCCTTGTTTCATTAAAGCTCCCACTGTCTCTAATAACTCTTCTTCTAAAAAGTCAAGATACTAAACCTGACTTATAGAACTTAGAAGGGTGAAGCCCCCAAAGGAACAACAAAATCAACCCAGTTCACAGAGAAGGACATTTTGGGTTGAGTTGGCAGCCCTGGGAACTGCAGGGGATTAATAATCAGATTGCGGATTACTCAAAGCAAAGAGTTAATATTGTTATTTCACTACACAGATAGGCCCCAGAGACAGCTGGTGATGCTATGAAGGCATTGATCACTAAAGATTAGTATTTTATATACTTAGAATTTTTGACATCGCACCTACGTGGCCATACTTGAGGATTTGTGATCTCTCACTTTGGAGGATGAAGGAAACAGAGAAGACTCAGAGAATGTTCTTTAAGAAGTCGTATACCTTTGGCTACTGTGGGTAGAATGCTGCTCAGTCAAGTAGTGCATATTTCTCAGCGTTAAGTATGTTCTCTTTGCTCATGTGGACATCTAGAAATCAAGAGATGATAAACACTGGGGAAAAAGTCAGTTTTGTCTTATGGAAAACTGAAGAAGCGCTGAAGAACAGTACAGAAAGCAGAATATTGTGATTATTTTTATCACCAAACAGCACTGTTTGAAAATCCTAAACAATGGTACTATTTTACATCATCTTTGGATATAAATATTTTCTGATGAACTTCTATGTCAGAAATGAGTAGAAAACAAGTCCTTGATTCAGCTTTTCAGGACCCATCGTTACTTCCTGATGCTTGAAGACAAATGCTGATCCTCGTGTCAACTTGCAGTTAGTACTTTGAATTCATCCCTCAGATCAGTGTGTTTAAAATTGGCTCTAAGAAGTGGATTTTCAAAGTAACACGTAGGGATTTAATCCCCTGATTCCCATTACTGTATGAGCTGTGCATCTAAGTGCCCCTGGAGCCAGCCCCATATAACCCCCTGGTGCCTCAGAATGGCAATTAAATCATAAAACCCCAAACTGTGGCCAGATGTAATTAGTTTGAGAACAGAGTTTTGTAATTTTCCTCATGCCACACAAGCTGACCCCCTCTGATGACACATACAGAATAATTCAGTTTGGACAAAGAGAACACAAAGCTCAAGTCTGAACATTTCTTGTGCTGTTTGCTGGGAAGCTGGGATATCGAAAACTGTGCTTGGAAAATTGCTGGAAATGCAGTTTATGTTGTTAAGTTTTCTTTCTTTCATTAAAAAAGTGTCTTTCGAGACTCCAGTTGATCCATGTTTCATTTAAAAGGTGTTACTTCTTAAAAATATGATTCTGATTACAACAGACTTTAACAGCAGGCAAACTGTAGGTTGTTGAGTGTTTCTTAGCCTAAGCCACTTCTGAAAAGAGCATCAAGGTCCCTGGAGCGAGCAAGGCCAGTGCCCCATCCTGGCCACCTCTGGGATGAGGTGGTCTCCACGGTGGTGCCAAGCTAGGGTCCTGCTGCATGACAAGGCAACTTGAACCTAAGGGTATGGGCTGGGTAAGGCAGAGTCATCATTCTATTTTTGTTGCTGTTTCTGCTTCTTTGGGAAGGAATGGACTGCAAAAGTTGTGAGAGAAGAGTAAAAATAAGATAAACAAAAACCCTTCCCACACAGGGGGACAGATAATGGCAAGCCGCTGTTCTAATATTTCCATCTTCATTAGTTCAAAGTTCTCTTATTTGGTTCAACCAAATATTTGTGAGCATTATTATTCCACCATGTTTTGGTTTGAGTTGAAAAAACCTGGCACATATAACTTATGGAATTAACTTGTGTTATTAAGGAATGTTGAGTAAAACAGTGCCCCAGTGTCCCAGGACTACTGGTGGGACAGGCATCAATGAACGCCTCAAGCTTCCTATTCAGCGTTTTCTGGGACACTGGGCTGTATCCTTCTGCACAAGTAGTAATGAAGAAAAACATACTTCTGTCTTGCCCTTGGAAAATATCAGACCTAATAATGATAACTTGTGGGAGCTACATTTAAGAAATTCATGAAACAACAGGGTTGTTTCTGAAGAGATTTTGAACCCCGCGACCCAAATACTTATTTGAACGTATTTTGATTCCGAAGTTTCCTTGTAAAAATATTCACAGAAATTGGTGGATATTTTTTTTTTTAACATACAACTCGGTTTCTCTTGTTTACAACATAAATCATTTAATGTAACATTTGCAACCTTAGAAAGGCAGACATATTTAATCCAAGTCAGTTTATAAATTCCAATTTCACATGGATTAAAAACTGCAGATAAATTAAGTCACAATAATATCCTGTACATGCATTAAGGCTGGTGACTGCTAAAGTCTCTTGGGTATCTACAAACAGGAAATCACACACAGATTACTGGGTCTGAAGAGTGTCTACATCATTAAAAAAATCTTGCTTTTTTTTTTTTTGGTGATACAGATTTCAACAGTAACTCTGGAAAACTGTGAAAAATGTTATTTAAAAATATATATGTATATACTACTGCACAGTTTCAAAGATGTGATTCATAAATAATGTTGGCTGCACTGATTAATTTTGTAACAATTACTGCACTTCCAAGGTGATGCGAACACGCAGTGACTTATACTCAATGTTAGGCACTAGTAATATCCTTCAGGCATACTACAGTTTTATGTTAGCTGTATTGTACATATATATTTTTAAATGTATGCATTTATACAAACTGTGTATATTATGTATGGGATGTCAGAAATGTACACATCACTGTTATATAATACACACATCATTGTTTTACATACTAGGGTAAGTTTTAGTGCAGAAAATCTCATTGCATTGCATTCCATGTGTTCAATCTAGTACACAATTTGTCAACTCTTCAGATTACTTTTCCAGTACATTCTTCTTTAGATAGTGGGTCCGAGTTTCCATTTGCAATTTGAATGTTTCCAGAAATATCTGTTTTAACCAAACCTCTCTTTCCAGGCACAATCCTGCACATAAGTCTGATCTGTGTAGAGAGTAGTAACAAATCCCAAATTTTGATCAGGAATATATTTGGGTCACTTTCTTTCAAAGGTAACACTAACATTGGGATAAAGGAAGGCATCCACTCAGGTCATGGAAGGATAAGGTCAGTTGAACTTGTGTTGAACTTCTGAGGAAATAATATATCTTCAAATAGAAAAAAACGGTAATAGACATTATATGTTTAAATGGGAGAATCTCTAGAAGAATCTACATGAAACTGTGAGCAGTGGTTGTCTTCGGGGGATAGGACTTACTACTTTCTACTTTATACATTGCTGTCTTGTTTGAATCTTTACAATGAGCATGTATTACTTTTATAATCCAAAAACATAAGAAAGGTATTTCTACTTTGAACAAAGCTAAAGAAAAGGAACAAGTTATGAATGACTTTCACAAACAACAATCAGAAGATGGTTCCTTACCAAAATCAGCTCTGCCAAAGAAAACAGAAGCTGCTGCCCTCACAGGGTCTATTGATGAGATCAAAGACAGGGAGAGGACCCTGCACGCTCTGACCATCCACAAAATGACCAGTTCCAAGTTTTGTTGGGAAACACGGGCCACCTAAGTGCTGATAAAATGCTGTGGGCACAATCAGCCAGGGGCCACCTGTGTGTTTACATGGGGTTTTGTGGGTAAGCAACCATGGGGCTCCCACAAGACCCATGACTTTAAGGATGGGCAGGGATACATGATGCAGACCCTGAGGCTCATCATCCCTTTATGTGAGCGTTTCAACATTTCATCAGAATTCAGCAAGAGGAAGTAGAACTAAGCCTCTGTCCTCCAAAAAAAAAAAAAAAAAAATCCTAAATTAGACTCAAATTTCCAACATAGGATGGGGTCATGAACTCTGCCAACAACTCGTGAAAGGGGTGTGAGGAGCACCTCAGTTGGATAAACGTAAAATGGAAATACTGGTAATATTTCCAGAAGCTTCAGGGCTGAAGCCAAATGCAAATTTCACAAATCCTTCACTGGCTTCATTACCCTTTGAACCCTTCACTTTCGATTCATTTCAAATCACTGAAGTTGCTCAATCCTTTTGAATCAGTGCTTAGAATTACCGCAGTCTTATTTCCCACCTACAGGTCAGGTGACAACAATGTGAACGTTACAACCAAACCAGTAAGAGCGTCAGGGAAAGCATATATCACTATCTTTTATAAATGTTTTGTGCCACCATCACCTTGGAAAACGGAGCGTTCCACATATGGCATTCACCTGTCTTTCTCAGACCATCCTGGTACAATTCTGTCAAGTGAGAGGCTTCAAAGGATTTATTTTTGTTTTTAAGGATATGGCAAGGTCTATCCTCTTTTGTAGGAATTTTTCTTTTTTACCAGTATTTTTTATATCCAAGTATATTTAACAAGAAGACTAAATCTAGGGCATGATAAGAGACTATAAAAGAAGTAAGTTTCAGACAAAAACTGTAAACAAGACGTCAAAAAATAAAATGTAAACTTCATTTAAAAAAAAAGAAAAAAGAATCAAGGACAAGACGTAAACATACCAGATACGCCGGATGGAAGCATATGATGTTCTGGTCATTGCTACCGCAAACAGATTTGCGGTCCTTGCAAAAATAACTTACCCTGCGCAGTAAGCAGCTTGCTAATCAAAGCCTGAAACACAGCCCCCAGATCGAAATGCATTAAAGGCCTGCGTTCTGCATGAAGAGTGAGAGGATTAGACAGTCTCATGATAGCGAATAGTTCTCAGCCTGAGAAGCAGCAGATACAGACTCCTAGTGAAGAGACATTCTAGGGAATGTCCTAATTTGGCCAAGAACATTTGTTAAGAGAGCTATCGCGGAGAGAAAAGACTTGAAAAATATTGGCTGACAAACGCCCTGTGGCTCTGTGGCCACCGTGTCACAGTGGCAGGAAGAAACAACACATGTGCTGGGTGGGCTTGTCGTGGCACGAGCAGAAGCTTGCAATTCTTGACTGAGCTCCAAGCACAGCTGTCTTTTAGTGTCGGTTAGCTTGCAAAGACACTGACTTTTTACCAAACCCCAGTGCCATGTTCATATTCTTTCGGGGGCAGGGCAGGGCAGGCCTGTGGGATTTGATCCATTTGCACATAACGCCTTTAGTTGATAACAAAGTTGGATGGAAGGGGTGAGGAGTAGACAAAAGGCAAGGTATTTGGTCACATGCAATCTAGTAAACGTCCAGCACAAAAATAATTGACTTCTTTTCATTATTCAATTACCCATTAATACACACAATCAAAAATGAATTGGGGAATAGTATATTAATACTGAAAGTAATCAATAATATAAGAACTAGGTTCATCTTAACTGGCAGTCAAGCTTTTGGTGTGCTGTATTGCACCTGGTTAACTAACCCATGAGATTTTGGTTGAATGTTCTAAGAAGTCATGGTTTAGCTTTGAAGAAAGTGTGTGTGTGTGTGTGTGTGTGTGTGTGTGTGTGTGTGTGTGTGTAAGTGTATATTCTCTAATCAGAAACCTCTCATCACTTTGTCTAGCTTGGGATTATGAAACTAGACAAAGAAAATGTGTTCTAAAGAGCCGTGTATCTTACACACATACAGGCAGGTTCTTTAACATCCACACACACATACAGACACACATGCCCTGGGAAAAGACCATTGTTCGATGCTGAGGAAATATTCACCGCAGTTTGGGAAATGCTGTGGCCGGGGACTTCAGTAGCACAGTGTCCAGAAACATTGAGCCATCCGTGGAGACGAGAGCACAATCCAGCTCACGGGCAAGGTCCCTATGACAGGTGGGTGCTGTTCCGCAACCAGTGCAGGCCCTGCTGGGAGTACTGGACCAGATGCTCCATGCTGCTGTGCAGGGTGACAGGCCCCATGAGTAAATCCAGGTCGTTGAAGAATTCTAGGGGACAGAGAGAGTCATTTGAGTGACACACATGCTAACTGTGCTACCCTGGGAGACCCGAGTGACTTAAGAAAAAAATTCCATTCCTCGTCTTTATATAAATCAAGCATTCTCTATTCCATCATGCAACTTTAGCATTCAATGGACAGAACCCACAGGTGGAGAACTCCTCCTATATCCACAGGATTTTATTGGCCATTTCTCATTTAAATGAATAATGTTTGCTGAGCCAAAGAGCAAAGAAAATTTTCTTCCTCAGACTGCATTGTCCATGTGCACAAATGCTTCCTCCCCCGGACATGGGTTGTGGCTCTGTTGCCCCTTATACTGTACTCAACTGTAGCATGTGCTGAACCCCTGGAGTGAGTCCAAAGAAGGAGGCTACAGGCCCCTGGGGGCAAATGAGAGATGGGTTCTGAAAAGTCCTCCTGAGGTCACCTTCTAGTCCTGGGACATTCTTTAGGTTTGTCCTTTCATTAAATACTTAATTAGGTGCCAAGGCACTGTGGTAGGTGCAGGAAGGTAGAGGTAGGGGAGTATACCAAGGGGAATAATGAGTAGGCTCTGCTCTCTCAGAGATCACAGTGTGTGGCTAAGAGAGACAAATTTGTATGGCTGTTATGCTGTCATAACTGGATCACCGAACCAACCACTCCTTGCAAGTAAGTATCTGGGAGAAGTTTTTCCAGAGGTGCTCAGGTACATGTTCAATGAAGTCCTGCTGGAGAAGGCAAGGGAGGGTTAGAGAAGACTCCCAGGTGGCTGCGAGGATAGCCAAGGCAGGAATCCAGGAGCGGAAGAGGGGAGGAGGAGTGGGTTCGGGAAAAATCGCTGACTTTGCACTGGACATGTAGCACTGAGCCCTCTGGTAGGAGACATCCAGAAGGCAATTGGCAGTGCCATCGGGAGCGTGGCCTGCTCAGGGTCTCCCAAACTGGCCATGTAAATTTTTCTATGTCCTGTCCCTTCTGTTTTGTTCACCTGTGATGCCCACCCCACTCTGCCTCAGTTACACAACTACCATTTGTTTTTCAAAACCCTGTCCCGTGCCAGTTCCTCTAGCAAGCCTCTCCTGGTGGCCTCAGTCCCCTGGAATTGACCTCCCTTGGCATTCCCATTAGATTTTCAGGGTGTGCCACCTCTGGGATGCATGTTATGTACTCTCTGGTTTTATTATCAATTTTATGTACTCAGGACCCATCTTTTTCTCTGTACTATTAATTCTTCATCTCATTGTGGACCTCCTGGTCTTGTCCTCAGAAGCTTATAAAAATTCGCATCTCATGGCTTGAAAGTGAGGTCAGATTTGCACTCTCACCTGCTGCCGGAGGGAGAGTAGTAAATTGGTATAATCTTTTGGGAGAAAGTTAACGATATATGTCAAGATATAGAACAACATATATCTTAAAGGAATCTATACCTGTTGACCCCCAAATTCTCCCTCTGATGAAAATAATCAGAATATGGACAATGATTTATATGAAGATATTTATCATAACATTATTTTTAATAGTAAAAAAAATTGGAAGTGACATATGTCCAATAAGAAGGGAATGGTTTTGAGAAATCGTGATACTTTATGATTACATAAGCACTATTACGACAGTCTTCTAGAAGCATCATAAATGATGTTTTTGAACAAGTCAGTGACATGGGAGAATGCCTGATACAATGTTAAACGGAAACAGACAGGATATAAGACTGCATGTGGACTGCAATCTTATTTTGGTAAGAATCGTGTGTATTTGGAGAAGACTAGAAGAAACTTCAGTAGAATGTTAACAGTAATTATTTCTTGGTGATAAGATTACTGATAATTAAAAAATGTTTTTCTCTGTAGTTTTCCACATTTTACAAATTTAGCCACAGTAGACATGTGCTTGTCTTATAATCTGTGAAAACAAAAACCTTATTTAAAGAGAATAGAACTTACTGCTACCTAGAAAACACTCTCTTCTCAGGGGTAAGTAGCTATCACTTAGGTAGCTTGGAACATTCATCCTCATTAATCAATCCACCAATTCATTCATTCAATGTTTCTCCCCAGCTGTGCTCTCAGCACTGTGTGGGTCTTGGGAACAAACACTAAGCTGAATAGAAGGTTACCCCTACCTTCAAGGAGCTCACCGTCTCAAGGGAAAACCATATGCGCGTGCGCGCGCATGTGGATGTCCTAAAATAGGTATCTACATCATTTCTATGTATCTGTTTCCTATCTCCATCTCTACCTCCACCTCCATCTTTAATCACCCACAGTCAAGATTAAGGTCGGTCAAGGCATAGGAGGCCGTGCATGATGGGGAGAGGTCAGGAGAAGTTTCACACAATAGGTGATAACCTCTATTATGTCTTCTCTGGTACATGATGAAAACTTGCTCGATGATGTCCAGGGTCAGGCTGGCTCCCTGAGCTGTGGAGGAAGCACGCACACACTCCCTGGCGGCACACACACCTCTGTTTTCCTTGGCCAGGTTGTCTGCCATCTCCCAGTAGTCATAGCTGTGGAGAATGCTGTTGGTGATGCTGACGTGATTGGCTGCCATCTGGTGGATGCGCTGTGGGATGCTGACGATGGTTGAAGGGGACAGGGCGTTGGCATTGGAGAGGCTCCCCTGAGATCCCACGGAGCTGGTCGGGGAGGGGTTGGGAGACATGGGGGATGGGGTTCCAGTGCTCCTGGAAGGGGAGGGCGTAGAAAAACACAAGAGTGGGGAGGTTGGTACCAGCTGAGGTAGAACAGCCCCCCAGGCTACTGTAAGCAAAGTAGCACATGGCCCAGCATCATGCAGCGTCTCATTTATCACCTTTACTTTGGAGAAATGAACTTACTTTCCACTGGCTCCCCATGGAGATGGGGCTTGGGCAGCTTTAGATGAATTCTGCAGGAAAATAAAAATGTTGACAGTGAGTACCATCTGTTTAAGTTTAAAGAGTTGACAGTAACATGTTCTCAGGTGACCGTTGAAAGAAGTAATGGCAGAAACTGCAGATAAAATGAAGACTCACAGAAACTGGATCTGGGAAGTTAAAATTACCAGGCTACTGGTTTCTTTTCTGGAAGCTAGTGGGGGGCAGCTGCATGGCCTGCTGGATTTCATGGTGGGCTAAAATGGAGAACTCAACCCCACAGCCTGGGTTTTCATGCACCAAATTCTATGTACCAAATTAAATCATAATCCTGAGGGTCTGTTGAATCCTAAACCAGCCTAAATTTTTTCAACTAGCTTAATTTTCCTAAAAAGGAAAAAACAGCAGGAGTTCCCCCCCCCCACCCCCTACCCACCACACCGAGAACATCCTATATTTAAATGTAGGGCCTATCTGCAGAAACCACTGACATACATTTAATGCCTGAACATATATGAGACATCAAATTATATTGTTTTGCCTTATGAAGCTTAAAAGTATTTCTCTTAAAGGAAATTGCTGTTGAATTTTTCTAAAAGAACAGATTATAATATATGTCCTTAACAGAGTATTCAAAAACTGATTTATCTGAATATTTTGATTTAGGATGTTATGTTACATGAGCCAGCTTTTTGCATCAGGCATTGAAAAGGAGTCCTGCCTGTGGCAAGGAAAGTTGCTTAATGTACAGACAGATTTCCTTTCTGAAAGCCTGATAATGTGTTCTTGCACATAAGTCTAGGGGACTAGTAAAGTAAAGAATGGTCTTTATGATACTGATGTGAATTTTCGAAAACAGCCTGAGCCTGGTTACCCAGAGATAAGGTGTTTCTTTTGGTTAAAAAGGACTTTAGGAAGTGGTGAGTGATTTTTAGTTCTTAGTGGAGGTGTTACCAAAATGGTAAGAAATGGCCTAACAGGTGGCAATTCTGCAACTGCCTTCAGACTTCTATTACCAGGAAGCCCTGTGACTGTAAAAACATACGTGGGGACCAAGTCTTTTTTTCAGAGGCAGCTCTGTATTGATAAAACACATTCTTTATGGACAAATTATCATCGCCACCTGAAGCTTTCATAATCCCTGAACTTTTTTAAGATTTTCTTTCTTTTTCTTTCTTTCCCTCTTTCTTTCTTTCTTCTTTCTTTCTTTCTTTCTTTCTTTCTTTCTTTCTTTCTTTCTTTCTTTTTCTTTCTTTCTTTCTTTTTCTTTCTTTCTTTCTTTCTTTCTCTCTCTCTCTCTCTCACTCCCTCCCTCCCTCCCTCCCTCCCTTTCCTTCCTTCCTTCCTTCCTTCCTTCCTTCCTTCCTTCCTTCCTTCCTTCCTTTTCTCTTTCCTTTCATTTCTTTCTTTTTCTTTCAAGAGTGAGGGGAGAGGGAGAGAGAGTCCTAAGCAGGCTCCACACCCAGGACAGAGCCCAATGCGGGGCCCAATTCCACGACCCTGAGATAATGACCTGAGCCGAAATCAAGAGTCAGACGCTCAACTGACCGAGCCACCCAGGCTCCCCCATGATCTCTGAACTTTAAGGAGCATTTAAATGGCTTTTAATTAAGGGTAACTACCAATAACCCCTGGAGGGGAAACTGATGTTTAAGTTGTGTTCTTTGTCCATTCTGTACATATTCATAGATGGCATACATACACTAAGAACTTTTTGTATCCCTTAAAAGTTCTGTTGTAACCTCTGTGGCTTACAGAGTTCAGATTCCTTTTTTATTCAAGCATTTTTTTTTTTTAACTCTAATAATGCTCTTCAGTATTAGCTCTTAGATTCTGACATTTTGGAAACGACCTCTCTTGACCTTAGGCCCTCAAAGTAAAGGAACAGGCTTAGTGTCTGTTCTTGTCATTATGACACAGAATGGTCTTTGTGTCAAAACAGTTCTCTCCTCGCCTTAGCACCTGGTTACTCTACATGCGTGACCAGGAAGCAGGTGGTATGCTGGACACAGCCCATGGAACCTCCAACATAGCCTGGTCAGCAGAGATGATCTCTAAGAAGTGGAGGTTGGGGATTAAATTAAAGGATCTAAATGATGGTATGTATCTGACAAAGGGTTGGTGAAGGTGGAAATGGCATAAATTTCTTGTTTCTATAGACAAATGGACAGCAAAGAGGCCTAGAAATCCCAAATGCATTATAACTTCATGTCCGCTTCACAAGCACAGCAGAGAAGGCTTTTTTTTTTCCCATTCCCCCAGTGAAAATGATTTCATTTCCTGAGATACGTAGAAGTTAACCTGGCTTCCAATTCTACCCTTATATTTACCCAATGCCATTGTCCTACTGCCTCTGAGTTCCAATGAACCATTTCTTATCACTTAAAATAACACCCTTATTAAAAATTAAATGAGCTCCTGGAGGGAGCTACGAGGAAGTTCTAAGTAGTTACTTCTGAGAGGAAGAAACTGTAAGCGAACATGAGGAATTTGTTAGCTATAAAGAGGAATTTCCAAGACACTGGAGTGGGTAATTGGATCTTCTTTCTCTTGAGGCCATGAAAGTACTTGGACACGAGGCAGGGGGATAAATTAGACGGGCTGTCAAGGCCATTCTCTGAGCTTTGAACACCATGAGTATGTCATAAAGGGGGTTACTGTTGAGATCAGAGCGTTCCTGTATTCCCCCCCACCACCCCAAAGCCAGGGATTCTACTAGGCTCCTGGAAAATGCCCTTGACCGGGAGACCACTGGATACAAGCAACAATGTTGCCCACTAGTCAGACAATACCTTGAAATAGTCGATAAGTGCTTTTGAATACTTCACAGCGTGGTCCCTTTTGAGTCGAAACATCCGCCAGTACAGGAGAGCCAGGCAGCGGTAACTGCGGCGGAAAGAGAGAAATGGGCCCCGGGAGCATAAGTGTGTCCTCTGCCAGCAAGACGTACGCAAAACTCTTGTTGTTCTAAGGCACCCCATATTTATATCACGATTACATATATGAAATATTGCTATACTTACGTTTATGTCTGTGAAGTATCTGACCTTTCTTGTCTTCAAAAGATCTAATTCAAAATTTCAAGGAGTTACTCCGAAAATATATTTACCATTAAATCCTAGCTTTATGGCTTCTTCTTGGGGCTAAGGGACAGGCCATTTTCTTCGTCTGCCACTAGAGGGCAGGCTCTCTCCATGGGAGGAGTGAGGGAGCGCTGGCACACAGCTTTCACCGTGACTGGGTGAATCTCGGGCCAGATCCACCTTCTTTCCTGACGCCCCCCTGGCGCCCCGGACCTCGGCAGTGTCGGCTTTGCTGAAACAATAGCTCTTCACCTGTTCGTATTCCTTTCACTTTGAAACTACCTTACTGGACTGGAAGTAGTTCAAATAAAGTAACAGGTACGAATGTCTTATAAACAATAAGAACTCAATGCTGAGAGTAGTTATCATTATTGTTTTATATTTATTATTTATTATTATAGAATATTAGTATCTTATATAATACGAAGTATTAATCATCATTAATTTGTTAATCCTCGTATGGAACTTTGCATTTGAAAAGAGCACAGAAAGCCTTTCCTGAGACATACCCTCTTTTCCTTGGTGCTTTTTTTTTTTTTTGAAACGAGAGAGGTCATTTTTTTTTTAAAGATTATTTATTTATTTGAGAGAGAGATACCAAGAGAGAGCACGAGTGGGGAGGACAGGGAGAAGTGGTTCCCTGCTGAGCAGGGAGCCCGATGTGGGGCTCGATCCCAGGACCTGGGGATCATGACCTGAGCCGAAGGCAGCAGTTTAACCGATTGAGCCACTCAGGAGCCCTGGTGCTTTTCAATCATAATTATTTGCTAACTCAGATCTGGTGCCAACAGGCTGGAATGCCAACATACCACGTACAACTTACTAGTCTCTTCTGAGCACATCAAACTGCAGATGATGTAAAACTACCTGAGGACTCTCTCTTTTGTGTATGCTGCTTATTTTTTTTGAGACTTGATTCTCTGTCTGGCAGATCAGGTTCTAGAGTACAGTATGAACAACTAGAGAGCAGAAAATGTTGGATTTCTATAGATAGGTGTCCTGTGATTTGGGAGAATGGGGTGAGGAGATGTAATGGGGAAAATTATTATACCCACATAATCAATACCACTGTAATCATTACAGTTACAGAAAAGATCTATTACATGTTGGTGAACATCTTAAAAGAAGTGCTTCTATTATCACAATGTAGTGAACTGCTCCTTAGATTGGAGTGTTGAGAACTTCAGCCCATCATCTTGATTTAGTCATACTAATCCCACATGTAAATAGACAAATGGATTATTTTGATTGTGTCTAAAGTGTTAAACACAAGAGAAATGACATTTGGCACAATTCACATTCAAATTATTACAACACAGACCTACCTGATTTTAAAGTCAGGCATGCATGCGCGCCTGCGCGCGCGCGCGCGCGCACGCACGCACACACACACACACACACACACACACACAGAAACAATTATCCTTGTGTAATGGACCTGTTGATTCTTAATCACTGTTAATTCACATCATGCATGGTATACCAGCAAGAAATGGTGTGGGCTCTCCCTGGTCACCATTAGAACTGCATTTGATTTTACATGTCAGAAGGCACTAGAAAAACATATGCGTTTCAGCACCTGGTTTGCCAATGAACATATATAAGGCTGAGGAAGCTTTTTTAAGCTGGTATCATGCACTCACCATAATGCAGCCAATTGTTTGTCCTCTGGTGTGGCATTGGGGCCTGAATGGGTTTTTAGTCTCATAGCATACCTAGGGGAAAAAAAAAAGAAAAATCAAAGAAATTAAAAAAAAAAAAGCTTTCTTATTAACAATAGAACATCTTTGGGGCACCTGAGTGGCTCAGTCGGTTAAGCGTCTGCCTTCAGCTCAGGTCATGGTCCCAGGGCCCTGGGATCTAGCCCTGCATCAGGTTTCCTGCTCAGCGGAGAGCCTGCTTCTCCCTCTCCCTCTGCCTGCCATTGTGACTATCTGTGCTCTCTCTCTGTCAAATAAATAAATAAAATCTTAAAAAAAAAAACCCCAAAACAATAGAACATCTTTTATGATTGAAGTTCTCTTTCCCCAATACTTAGTTTTTCATAGCACTTGCTGTTCTTTCCCGTTTTCTTTCCTTTCTTCTTCCTTCCTTCCTTCCTTTTTATTTAGAGAGGGAAGGGGGGAGGGGGAAAGGGAGAGAGAGAGAGAGAGAGAGAGAGAGAGAATATCTCAAACAGACTCCCAGCTGAGCACGGAGCCTGACATGGCGCTTGATCTCACGACCCTGAGATCATGACCTGAGCTGAAATCAAGACTTGGATGCCCAACTGAGCCATCCAGGTGCCTCATCTGTTAATTCTTTCTTTTTATTTTTAATTTTTTAAAATTAAAAAATTTATTTTTTTATTAACATATAATGTATTATTTGTTTCAGGGTGTTAATTCTTTCTTAAAAGCTAGCTGATGTTTGCCCCATTTTCCCTAAGGATTATACTACTATGACAACTAGAACAAAATGACTTTTATGACTGTCTAGCTACTTTCTGCTCCTTAACAATACAAGTTCAAATGCTGCAGATGGTTGAGAGTGATACCAGTGCAAGCATTATCCAGGTATATGGTGACACATCCATTTTTACTAATTTGGATTTATGGCTGAGTGGCTGACAAGATGGAGAGAAGTTCAGTCCTTCTAAACCAATCTCCAGGAAAATGTTCTACTCCCCGTACTCAGATGAATGCTTGGATTTGCCCCTTTTTCTTACTCTTACTTTGATGGCTGTGTACATGTCCTAGGTTTACGACTAGTGGCTCTTATGAACTTCACTTAATCCCACTTACCTCTCTAAACTAAGGGGACAATGGCCATTCCATTCTCCCAATAATATACCAAGTTACTTGCAGACTTTTTGAGACAGCTTAGACAGTAGTTGAATGGTCAGAAAGTCCTGGGTTCAAATCTGATTCAGCCTCAATTTTCTTACTGATAAAACAAGACTAATACTGCTGATCACATAGCACTGTTGTAAGGATAGTATTGGTAAAGGTCATGGTAAATGCTCAAGAAATGATACTGTTATCATATTAGCTCCACACCATACAGACCTGTAGTGTCTTTGAATATATCTCCATGCACAGTTTTCCTAGTGGGTGCTCTGGGTATTTACAAATGCATATGTGCCTTACTACAATTCACTGGTGTTAACATGTTCCACTCGGAGTGAAGCGTGGAGACTTTATTTCCATTTAGGTCTCTTTACTTTACTTACTTTTAAATAACATTGTCTTGAGTGTCAGCTGGCGGCATAATTTTTGTTTTAGTCACTGAATACAGGATTTGTAGAACTCAGGAGGAGGGTAGTTTATCACACGAATCCATATCTCTGTTCTTCTGTTGTTCTTCCTTCCTTTCTGATGCTCCAAGATTCCTTCATTTGTCATCTCCTTTCAGTCTTAGGAACTTCCTTTGGCCAATCCTTATAGGTTAAAAACAAATACTTCATTTTTCCTAGTCGGAGAATATTTTTATTTCCTCTTCATTTCTGTATAATGAAGTTTCACTGAATCTAAAATTCACAGTTTGACGGGTTTTTTTCTTTCAGCACTTGAAAAATGTCATGCCACTCTCTTCTTCCCTCCATGGTTTCAGATGAGAAGTCTGCTGTCATATTACCTCCCTGACAGGTAATGTGTCATTTCTCTCCCGCTATCTTCAGAACTTTTTGGTTGTTGTTTTTAGTTTTCAGAAACATAGTTATGACGTGTCTTGGCATGCATTTCTTTGGGTTTATCCTACCTGGGTTTTTCTCAGCTTCTTATACCTGTAGGTTTATGTCTTTTGCCAAACTTGGCAAATTTCAGCCATTACTTCTTCAAATACTCTTTGAGTCCCACTCGCTTCCTCTCCTGAGACTCCAATGATACACATGTTGGATCTTTTGTCACTGTGCTTGAGGCTCTATCCATTTTTTTTTTCAGCCTATTTTCTTTTTGTTGCGCAGATGGGTAAATTCTATTTTCTGTTCTCAACTTCACCGATTCTCTTCTCTGTCATTTTGTTGGGGAAGGTTTTCAAAAAGCTGTGACTGTCAGTTGACCTGGACCCTGTGAGCTGGGCCCGGGTGATTAGAGGCTCCTCACCTCCTCCCTTGCCTTGAAATGTGGGTTCCACTTGCCTTTTCTGCTCCCAGAGGCTGCTCCAAGGGCACAGCCTTGATATAGTGATAGGGTGTTGAGAACTATCTGCACAGTATACTTGGCTGAACCCAGTTAAGGCCTCCATATAAACTTTAAGATTTGGTGGGCAGGTGCAGGGATCCATTCATCTTGTGGCCACCCAAGTAAGTTCTCTTTGCTTATTAAACCAACCTGGAGTGGTCTGCCCCTTTCCCCCTGTGTCTCCCTACCCCCCATGTACAGGGAATTGGTTTCAGATTACACCTGGGAAGCTCCTGACAGGGTTATGCACCAACACATCTCCACTTTACTATTGAGCCCCCATCCAGTGATATTTTTGTTTCTGTTATATTTTTCATTTCTGTAATTTATTTTGTTCTTTTTAAAAAATAACATATTTCTTTGCTGAGATTTTTGATTTTTTGTTTCTTTCAAGAGAATTTATCATTGTTTTTTGAAGCATTTTTATGATGGCTGTTTTAAAATCCCTGTCAGATAGTTCCAACATCTGATTCATCTTGGTGATTGGTGTCAAATGGTTGTCTTTTCTCATTCCAGTTGTGATTTCTTGTTTCTTGGTATGATAAGTGAGCTTCTATTGTGTCTTGGACATTTGGCTCTTATGTTAGGAGACCCTGGGTCCTATCTAAATATTTTCTTTTAAAAGGAAGTCACCCAGTTTAGGTTTAGCAGGCAGGTCCTGGCCTACTTCTGGGCTGTAGTTCCAATTACAACTTAATTTTCAGAGCCTTTGTGGTGCCATTTTGATTTGTGGTGCTTGCCGTCCCTTGGGGAGAAAGGAATTCTCTTGCCCATGGGGATATAGAGGGAATCCTGAGCTGGACACTTGTGGTGAGATCCCCCTTGCCAGTACTCCCAGCCCCAAGTGTCTCTCGGTGGGGGAGAAGAGTCAAGCCTGGCAGGCAACATACAGATTTAAGTGGTGAATTAATGCTATTTTCTAACTCAGATAAGAAAACTTTCTCTTGTCTTAGTTCTCTGAGTAGTTTAAGGGATTCTACTCAGTCTGAATTATCTAGAAGCTAGTGTTCTCCATCATGCAACGATACTTGCCTTAGTAAACACACCAGCATCCTAACTCTGGTGCAGGGCAAGTGTAGCATATCAGCACCTCCAAGTGTATTTGACTGGCATCAGACTTTTATTGTGGTGTGGATTTGTTTGCTTATTTGTTTTTCAAAATTTGAATGCCTTAAAGGGGGCCATATACACTCCAGTTCACCATAGGCTGACTTGCTTATTTGTTCATTCAAATATTTATTGAGCATATACTATGTTCTAGGAACTGTTCTTGGGATTAGGGATACATCAATGAACAAATCAGAACCTCTCCCCCCCAATTCCCTGTGTTGGAGGCAGTCGCATTCTAGGACACCTTACTTCTTTGTGCCCATCCAGTGTCACCATTTTCTTACCTACCTGTGGGTATCTGAGTCTGTGCCTTGCTCTGAGGAAGGAATGGGAGAATCTGGGATCTCTTAGAGTAATTTTAAGTATTTTATTATGGTGATTTCATTCCGTCACTGACAAAAATAGCATACCATAAGAAAATAGAATGAGGAAATCACCGATACATTGATGTAGTAGAAATATTTTAATAAGAAAAATGACTGAACAGTGTTGACTTTCAAAACATCCTTAAGAGGTGCTTTTTGAAGATGATGTATTCTCTGATGCTGGGATGACAGTTTCAAAGGCTGGAAACTATTTACTGAAGGAAGGTGGTATAAAATAACAAGTGGTATCTTTGGGCCAAAGTGGTTCGAAAAGGTTATAACCTAAGATGACAAGAAATCTTTCATCTGGAATGATGAGGCGTACTAAAAAATATCTAACCTTAGGTTGCAAAGAATTCCAGAATTAGAAAAGTCTCTTAAAGTTAGTTTTGGGGAAGGATAATTTCACATATGGGTATTAAATATTATCCCAAGCAGTTGAACTAACTAGAGACATAAACTATATGACAAGGTTCTCAGGATCGTTCATGGATGAGAGTCCCTTAAGGGTTCATTAAAAAGACATTAAAGATGTGTCTTTCTAGGTCTCCATGATGGAAGACAAGAGTCTCCCATCCAACTCCATGATGTGCCCCTGTTAGAAACCCTGCTTCTGCTCATGTTACATGTCTCAACCCAGGGGAGGGATGGTGTTCCCATTCAGGTCTAAGACCAAAACAACATCGGCAACCCCTGAGACAGCATATCATAGGAGGGATTTCCTTTCTTAAAATCCCCCCGAATCTTCTTTCCTCTCATCAAATACTCCTGAATCATTTAGTGATGGAGTTAGGATTTTTATTATACTAACCTGAATCAGATTTACAAAAAAAAAAAAAAAAAAAAAAAAAAAGGCAGCATAAAGGTGAAATTAGTTCAAAATCTGCCACTTCCCAGCTGGGTGAGGCAGGCATGTCACATCGTACTCAGGCTCAGGGCTCTGCCTCCTTTCTGCAGGAATCAGGGGTTAGAGGAACTCTCCTGCTCACTCACAAAGACAGCAAAGGAGGCAGGGTGTGTGAAAGTGCCTTGCAAAATCTTACATTCCTCTTTGTGAGGATGAACATTAGTTCTTGGTAGTTGACGGTGCAGGCTGGCATTCTTCTCTCTGTATTCAGAGTACTGACATACATTCCTCACCCCCTCCACCTCCCCAACAAGACACGGTGCTTACCTGATGAGCTCTACTGTTTCCGAATACATCGTATAAGGAGATTTTGATTCCATTGGGCCTTGTTCCATTGCGTTTCCACACTCAATAAATGACAAAGCTGCTTCAGCATAGTTCAAAGCCTTTCCAAACTTTTCCACCTGATCAACAGAGTTAATACAGTGTCTTCCTTAAGTACAGTTTTTTTTTTTAAACGGCATTGTCACATAGTCTATACACTTTATTTGAGAAACCCGACTGTAAGTTCCAAAATCCTGTGAATGGAGCCGAGAGAAGAAAGAAATAGGATGTTTCCTTCTCTAGTTATTTTTGCAAATTGCTACTGATTCAGGGTAAGTGAGTGAATGGTTACCGACAGAAATGTCCCAAAGCCATACAACAGCTGCTAATCAGAATTGGTCAGAACTACACGGTTGCTCTAATTTCTCTTTCTTTCTAACCCCTAATTGCTGGGCAACTTCCCTCCTTGTCCCTCCATGCTATGCTAAATAAAAAATGACTTGGGGGGATTATCTCAAGTTGTCTAAATGTATGTTAATTTCCCCCCACGTCAGTGAGGATAACCGGGAATCAGCGTCATAGTCTTCGGTTCTCATAAATCTGAACATACACGTCAAGTTCCTACTTCCACATAGTTATTCTCTGTGGTAATTACATATTCTAAATTCAGATTATATAATCTTCCCAGTTTTCACATATTCATTCATCAACCCAAACAGAACTACACAAATACTCTACTAATCTAGGTCTTGCCTCTAAAAACAATTCTCATTCATAATGGATACCGTAGAAAGCACCAATGGAGAGCAAAACTCTCCCTCCTTGGCAAATCAAGGTTTTCAACAGCTTATAACCCTAATAGGCCATAGAGAAATATTTCTTGGCAATGCTTTCAGACTAAGGAGGTCCCTTCATTCAACGAGTATTTTTTACAGCACCCAGTTCTGTGCAGCGCACACTTGATACACAAAAGCTCCTTCCAGGAACCCAGAATATATTTGAGGAGAGAAAACGTGCACCCACAGTCTAGTTCAAAGTGCAAGGCAGTCTGTGATTAACTGACAAAATGCAAAGCCAAGAGTCCAATGCAAAGAGATGGTAGGAAGTGAGGAAGTCAGGGGGTTCAGAGAGGCTGGGGGGACTTCAGGGGGGAGACCTGAAAATGAGAGTAGGAAGGCATGGTATGATTTGGCTGGGTTTGGGGAGGAAGCGGAAGGTGTGAGGAGCTGTGAGCATGTGTGTGAGGCTCTGCGGCTGCAGGGGCCCGCTGGCTGGCATGAGTGAGGTGTGCTCAGGGGCTGGGAGGGCATCAGCCTGGCTGGAGCAGCATGTTGATAGGAAAGGAACAATCTTGGTAAACCCTGGGTGATTCAGGCAGAAAAATTCATTCTGCCTTAACATTTGGTGCCCTTCTCCAATAGTGACCACACATCAGCTTCTTCAAGTGACCAGAACTCTCCATCAGACTGTGGGGTTGTGAGGACAAGAACTGGACCTTCCATTTCCCTCATCTATTTTCTGATAACTCTGCTTATTTCCCCTGCACACCCGTGTACCTAGGCGGAGAGCTTCATACAAATAAATGTTTGATGGCAACATTACTGGGAGAAGGGTATGCTTCTGGTTTCAGCATCTTCAGCACTGGAATAATACCCTAAAGGGCATCTGAAATGTCCTAATGCCAGTTAGGAATGCTGGAGGGGAACAGAACTGGAATTACTAGGTAGGAAGGAGTCTCTTTGGAGGAGACCCTAAGATGGTCTCTTGTGATCTCTCAGAAAAAAACAGAAGTTTTCTATTTCTTGACTGGAAGAGTCAAGCTTTCCAAAACAGGAGATTATCCAAGTAAGAAAAGTTATTTTTTTTTTTTGAAAACATCAAATCATGGTGACTTTAGGGTCTTATGTGCAGCATAATAGTTTCTGTGTTGCACAGTTTCAGAGGAAGTATTAATTTTGGCAGATACATGGGCAGAACAGGAGTCTTTTTGAAAAGGGATTTGATCCTGGGACCAAGCCAAGGGTTGGCCAGGCTAACAAGAAAGAAAAATGCAAACCTAGATTTTTTTTTTTTTTAAAGGAACAAAATACTACCACCCACTGACTCCATTGCCTCTAGTTACTATTCAAACCTTAGAACTAAATTGAAATATTCATTTATCCGGGACTTTCTCCCAGTCAGACATTATTGGTTGAAGTCATAATTTATTGGGCTATGAGCACTTGATTATATAAACATTTCTCCATTTAACAGACCCAGCCATCCTTGTAATAGATTTTATAATTACCCCAGCTATATTGCCCCAGTGATGAAGCTGCAGTACAAACATAATTTGGAAGAACATATCTGGAAAGAAAAGGGTCTTACCATTGCATCTGCTTTATGCTTCATCCGTTTAGCTTCTTGCATAAAATAATCTGCACTGCGTGGCCTACAGGAGAGAATATTAAATGTCATTATTGTGTAAGCACAAGATCTTTTGAAAATATTCTTCCCTTTTACTCAAACTTGAATCACAATTTTCAAAGTCTGTTTAATATGGAATCAAGCATTTTTGCATTCTCAAATTACTGCCTATATGTGAAATATCACAATTCCTTTTCTCTTAAATTAGCTATTCAAAACACACTCAATATATGCAGATAGTCTACATTTATAGTGATTTTAACATGGTTCCCCAGTGCCTAATTTGTGAATCAGATTTCTTATTGCATGGTTAAGAAAACAAGTAAAAAAATCTTATTTTACACGATATTTGTATACAACAATCCCTTTTTAATGTAAAGATCATAAATATACCTCATAATAACTGTATGGATATGTATGGGCGAGTATGTTTATGTATTCTTATGAAAGTACCTGTCATTTATATGCATAAATGGCACCTACAGCTGTATGTATCTATATATAATTATTTTAGGGCTTCACAGTGAAACATGGAAAGAGGTAATACTGTATCACTATATTCCAGTTGTAATGGAGTTAATTGTAAAGTGATGTCTACCTTGTAACAGTGCAAACGTGGCATATATTCTCCAGAATTCTGATTAGCTGACTGGTAAACATTAACAGGAGACATGTGCATTATTAAAGCAATAACCCTGGCCAGCAGTAACTCTGCTGGGGGAGGAAGGTAATTCATACGGAGACTGATCTGAGTGTGTGTAATGACCCCCAAGTTATGCTAAGCTACTCATCAGACAGTACCTTTAAATGCTTAGTCTGATAGATTCTTAAAAACCTGCGTACTCTAGGTACCATCAGCATAAGCTTTTTTACATTATGGGTCTTTATATAATCAATAAACTTGACCTATTCCTGAATATCCAATATAAGCCAGGACTCCCCAAATGAGAGGCAAGATGTAAATAGTGATATTAATCACAGACTGACTCACCTATTGTTATATGCTTATTCTGAACTCTCTTCTTTCAGATTCTAATGGGTGTTTTCCCTTACTGCAATATTAGGTTGTCAGAGCATCCTTTTATCCAAAGAGGTCAAAATGCTTGGAAACACCATGCGTACTATGACTATGACATCGCAATCCCAAAAGTTTATCCTCATTTTAATCAATCAAATAAACAAACCATGATCATAACAAATAATTAGTTTCAAGTACAAATCACGGAGGTGAGAAAAGGACCTTGGTTTTCTTTTACTTCCCCATAAAATATTGTACTACTGTGGTAATGTGCTGAGAATATTTAACTTTTCCAACAAAGAAATAAGGAACATAGTTGCAGATTTTCCTGTCTCTGGCTCATCATCATCCCTCTCTCATTCTTCTTGCCACTCAGGCCTGAAACCTTTCCTTCATCTCGGGGGGGGGGTCTTTGGTCTTTGTGGTGGGGGGGCCTGAGGTGTCCTTCATAGGAAGGCCCTGCTCCTACTGGCTCTGTTTCTCTAGTTCATCTCCTAGATGTTCACACTTCTTCCATTTGAATGGGTTTTAGTTGCTTTTCCGTGTGGTTTTCCCTTCCTTGTCCACACATTGACCTTTGAACACATACTGAATACTGGTCTTGGATTTCAAATCTAGCAATTTACATTTTTGTTGCTACTGTCCTTGTTTTTTAATGGCCTTTATGTTTCAGAGCAGTTTTAGGTTTACAGCAAAATTAAATGGAAAGTATAGAGAGTTGTCATATACCTCCTGCCCCTTTCCCACCAGCCTCCCTCCCCTTCCTTAACATCCCCCACCAGAGAGGCATATTTCTTACAACTGATGAAACTACACTGGTACGTCATTATCACCCAAAGTCCATAGTTACATTAGGGCTCCCACTCTTGGTGTTGTACATTCTGTGGGGTTTAACAAATGTATAATGACCTTTATCCACCATTATAGGTTCATAGAGAATAGTTGCACTGTCCTTAGAATCCTCTCCATTATTTTTTGTTGTCTTTTTGCTGAATGCCCTAGCATAGAAGACCAGACCCTTATCTCCAGGCCAGACCCAGACCTGACTTCTGAGCTTCAGATGAGTTCCCAGAGCCTATCTGCTCAGGAGAGGAGTTCCAGTATCTTCATCCATTCCTCTTCCCTGTAATCAGATGCTGTGAGCATATCCTCCTTGTAAATAACCTTCCTTTCCTTAGTGACCACATCCACTACCCAGGCCTAGGCTTTCATTACCTCTCCTGGCCTCTAGTTTCACTCCCCTCCAACCTATCCTGAGCTTGAACCCTCGACCAGTGTTTGTAAAACATGGCTTTCATTACATCAGCATCCTACTCACAGACCTAAAATCAATCCCCAGATCCCACGGGATCAAATCTCAGTTCAGGCCCCCAAAGAGGGGGGGCCTGACCCCTGGAACTGTACCAGTTACTCGTGAAGGCCCTCAACCACAGCCACGGGTGGCTTCCTCACTGTGTCGTTCACATGCCATCTCTGTCTTAGAACTGCTCTGCTCCCCCTTTTCCTCTTACCTGGAACATTCTGCTCACTGCGTGCACATTCACTGAGTGCCTTCTATGAGTTAACCTCTCCCCCAAATTCTTACGCCATGAGGTCTTCTTGGTAACTTGGTCCATGCTCATCTCTGTCCTTCCTGGATGCCCCTTCTTGTTTACACTACATTTTTAGGCATTTAATTACCTCGTGAGCTGTAGGGCTATTGCACTTGGGCAGCTCCGTAGCTGGTACATTTTTCAGCAGGGAATATGCTGTGGACATCTTTGATCTTCCCCACCCTATAGTTTTAGGCACATTGGAGAAGGTACACGAATCCCCCATGAATAGCACTGAATTCATTTTGAGCTTAGAAGAGAGTGGTGGCTTCCGATGGGGCGCAGCATCACAGCCAATAAGCCAGAGAACGTCTCCATGGCAACTTGAAATTCTCCACATCATTATCTGCTCCACACTCTAGTATATGAGTTAGGTCAATTTTTTTCTTGCCCGGTTTTGTAGACCTTGTCACTAATAGATCATCATTTCAAATGCATTTCATTTTCATGAAAGAATTCTCCTGGCAATAAGCTATGGCATCTTAGTTTTAACTAGCCTTCTAAGTTACCCTTAGGGATGGTGGCATCTCCTAATTCCTCATATATGTTCCTTCATCAACACTGTTTTCATCTGCAGCCTATGAATGTATTTTTTAGACGTGATACGGAGGCTGAGTCACAAACTCTCACAATAGTGTACGTGGATAAGTAATACATCTGATTTTCTGACTGTATCATAGCAGCTGACACTAACCTGAGATGCTGGAAAAAAATGTACCATCCGGAGGCCATTTACAAACACATTAGTTAGAATTCTCATCTTCGCATGTAATGGAGCGCTCACCACACCGAGTCACTGAACACTGCCTGATGATTGGCTCATTTTCTCCTTTCAGGTGATTTACGGTGCCATGCTCCTAGACCAGAACATTATGGAGGCAGTGGGGCCAACGGGATGCCACCGAACACTGTCCAGCTGTGCAGTGGACGCATGCTCTCATGAAGGCATCACTCTGACGTCAGTGTACAAGTCAGGAGGAAGGTAGAACTGTGGTCACCACTGGGGCACTTACAGACTATAACTTGGCCAAGTACTATAATAAAATCTAATTATTTCAGTGCTCAAACAGATTTGTGATCTAAGCTTTTTTTTTTTTTAACATGAAAAGCCTAGAGTTTTTGTTTTTCATTTAGATAATAACATTCCTTGTGCAGTTTTTTTTCTCAGTGATGGTATTTTATGATGATACATCAATAAACCTAATAAAAGTTCAATTAAACATCATACATGTAACTAACTGTGTATCTTGGGCTCTTCAGAAATGGGGCTTGCGAGTGATCCTTTTAAAAGCCACGGCTTAGCCATGTATATCTTTTTTGTAAGAGCTCTCTGCAACAAAAAAGAAATCTCAACACTTGATCCGAATAGAATGTTTTCTTTCTTCTCCTCACCCTCCCACTACCCCACCTATAAACACGCAGCCTTAGTTCTGAGCAGCAACAGGGTTTGAACTACCCCAATATTTCTTCTGGCAGAGGAGTATTAAAGCAACCTTGCTTTTTGTTCCGCTCCATGGCTGAGATCGAGTTGAATGGTCTCCCACAGAGCGGCTGGCAGCCTTCTTTCTGTAATTCCTACCTCTGTGAAATGCACCCCCCTCCCCCCCAGCAGAGCCTCCTGTTTTGTGAAAACTGGCAGGGATGGGAGCTCAATGTGTTTGAACAAACAGGTTCCTTGGCACAGCAGAAATCTGGATAATTTTCTTAGGGAAGTTGAAGTCCAAATCAGAAAAATAGGCAACTGCATACCAAATGAATTCATCATCCGATATCCTGTCAGCTTGTCATCTGATAAGCCCCATGGGTGTTACTGTGTCCCTCAGCTTTGAAGTACTTTCTTCACAAAGAAGGACGCGTAAGAAGTTAGGTACAGGCACTCCCGCCCTGCTTTCTGAAAGTTTGCGGTATGCCACTTGGCTTTTACGAAAGACCCAGAATGGTTTTTGCTAATCCGAAGAGGATTTTCACGCTTCTGAAAAAAGCCTTATTGTACTAATGTAGGTCTTTCTTCAAGGTGAAGTAGTGCAAGGCGACCTCTCGGAGAGCTGGGATACTCTTCACTTTACACAATTTTGGCTTACAGATGGTTTCATAGGAACGCTCTACCTTCAGATAGCGGGGGATCCTGCAATTCTTTTTAATCCACTAAAGTGAACACAACTGAGGAGGGCACTTCAGAGGCAGGGACTCTGGTGGGCTGGTGTTGGCTTTATGAGTGCTTCTTAAGGGAAGCAAGTACACTGCATTTAAGCAGCAAGGATTCAGATGCAGTTTTTGTTTCCATTAGCTTGATGCTGGCTGGGGCCCCAAGGTCTCTAGAGCCTGGCTTCTCAGAAGCACAAGTGATCACTCATCGTGTCCCATAACAGGCCATGGGCTCTTCCCCTTGACTGCTTCTTTCCTGGTCATGCACAGAAAATTGTGTTTTCCAGGATGCACAGGCTAAGTGTAGCAGGTTTTTGTCATTCAGTCAAAAGCAATTTTCTATTGAAATGGAAACTCATCACTTTGATTGTTGTTCTTCTCTGCATGTGACATTTAACATAAAATAATTTTACAAAACTCTTAAAATGATCAGAGAACTAAGATTTCAATCAGGGAGGTCTGAAGGTGTTGTCCTTCACTACTCCCCACCTCCCCAAGTCTAGCCTTTTTCTTTCTCTGTCTCTGTTTCAGTTAGAACAAAATAACTTGGCTGAGAGGCTGGGATCTCAAAAGGAGAAAATTCCATATGAAGAACATAAAGGTGTACTAATGGGGGGCGCCTGGGTGGCTCAGTCGGCTGAGTGTCTGCCTTCGGCTCAGGTCATGTTCTCAGGGTCCTGGGATCAAGTCCTGCATTGGGCTCTCTGCTCAGGGGGGAGTCTGCTTCTCCCTCTCCATCTCCCTCTGTGCTCTCTCTCCCTCTCTCAAATGGATAAATAAAATCTTAAAAAAAAAGGTGTACTAATGGTCTACCAGGTAAGGTGGGGAAGGGGGAACCATCAGGAGAAGAACAATGGCTACAGCGAGCCCTCTGTGGGAGCACCCTGCCTCAGTGTACTATCACCTCCTCAAGGATTTCAATTGATGTCCTCTGATGAAATCATGCCACAGGAGATGACCTTTTATGTACCGGACTCTTCCCATCCTCTATAAAATTAAATCCTTTTAGCTATAGATTGCTGAGCATAATTACATCACAAATGCCAAACCTTCTTCCTTCCCTGCTAGCCACATTTCACACTCCATGGCCTTCAGCGGCGCGTGGTTGAGGGAGTCTTTTCTCAATGTCGGGAGGTGTAAGTAGCTGGGCTCCTGTTACCGGTGCCACGGGGACAGATGGACTGTTTTGTGGTTGTGATGAATGTGATGATCGTGACTGACTCTTCCTTGTGAAATATGGGCAGGAGACAGTACATCCTGTCTGCAGTGCTGGCACTCGGGATTCGCTGGCTTCCCAACACAGCAATATGGCTGCTGGGAAAGGAGACTTGATTTCCCAGCCAAGAATTTCACCACTTAGCTCTGCTCAGGACTTCTGTACCAAGGCCTTCACGACACAGTTGTTCTCTCTCAATGTTCCTGGGCCAAGAACTCCCCTGTCACTAATTATCACACAAAGTAATTTGCAGCTCATGGCTTTGCACTAATAAGATCAGTTTCTAGGCTTTGGGTTGAATCAAATGCTGTCACTCATTGACATAAATTCTTACGTTTTTTTTTTAACAAAAGTTTGGCAATCACATCAGTGTCACCTTAAAACCGTGGCTGTCAAGCCGTGGCTGTCGAGCATGGCTAAATGTCGAGGAGGAGGTGCAATCACACTGCCACCAATCCGAGACTGCAAATTAGGCAGAACAAGCTGACCTGGATCACATTCTTAAAAATAAGTGTTATTGCGTTTGGTTCCATCTGCGTCCCAAAGACACAAACTGGTGCCTGTTTACTTGGTAAGTAGAACAGGAAAAGGGGCTGAGAAGCCCGTGAATTTAAATTTACCTGCATGTAGATTCCTTATACTCACGGGGGGCGGGGGGAAACTGTAGGCATTACTCTCCTGGGAATGTTACTCTAATTCAGCTGTGTTCATTCAGAGCTTGATATTAAGTGCCCACTGAATTCAGCTGTTGTCTGAATCGCATGTTTATTCAACCATTAACCAGTATTTATAATACAAAAGGACGAGTTTCCTTTTTTTTCCTAGAAGCTACATGATGCGGCTTTAAAAATCAAATGACAGTGTGGCATCTGTTCGTCTTTGGAACTGGATTTCTATCAATTCTAAATTACTCCGGGGTGATTTCTCTAGCTCGCTCTTTCTTTCCCACTGGTGGCCTTTCTGGTTGTCTCACTGCTTGTTGACACCTTCAGTGAGGAGAAATCAAGGAAAGTGACTGGAGCCAGGTCCTCGTCTGTCAATGCGGCTGCTGGGGGGGAAGCTGGTGCAGAACAGAGCGGAGCAGGCGAAGGTAGAAGTTCGGTGGTCCCAAGGCACTTTCCTGGGGAAGCCACCCATGTGCCTCCTTGCGCCCTGAATTAATGACTGAGGGTTCATTAATTGCATATCTTAACTCCAGCCAATGTACCTGGCCCTTAGTAAGTACTTAGCACATACCAACTGGACCTGGGAGACATTCTGTACCAGTTTAGATGACTTCCTAGTCCAGCCATCTCTTAAGGGACACGTATTTTTATTGTTTTAAGGAAGAGACAATGCCTAGTTTTGCTTTTCAAGCTTCAAGGATCTTCCCAAGACTTTCTTAGTTCAGTGGTTGAGTGGCTGTTCAAGTTGCATGTGTATTTTACTTGTTATGGATTACAAATCAACTGGGACACATAGCAATTGGAACATGACATCTATCTCTCCATATGATGGGTATGTAAGAATGCTTTTTTATTCTATTATATCTGTATCCATAAAAAGAGAAACACTTTTATTGTAGCTGTCAGCCAGAAAAATTATACATATTGCTAATGGGAAGAACGAATGATAACAGCTTCTTCGTTGACACAGATAGTGAAAAAATTATATTAGCAATAGCCCCGGCAGATTGAGAAACATTTCCTCTTGTAAGTAGTCCAAGAAACTGCAGATCGAAGTACAGTCATTTATAGTTGTTGCTGTTTCTGACTTAGCTTTTTGGTCCATATACTAGAAAGCTCCTTATATGTAAATTTTCCATATGTGTGTTTAATATCATTGTATTAATACATGTGATACCATTGTGTGTGTGTTTAAATATCATGCCCTTAACATCACCTGCTGGAAATGTTGGATGTTTTAAGCACCTTAGGGTCTAATGCACGTTGTGTTTGATCACATTATTAGATTATGACTTCTGAATGCAAACTGCCACGTTGTCATCAGACACAATTATAATCTCCCATTTTTACAAATGGTTAGAGCTCATGTAGACAGTTTATACCACCAAACCCTATTTATATGTGTACTTGACCGAGGGACTGTCCTCCCATTACATGCACCGACCCTGGGGATTAATGACCACTTCCCTCGCTCGATGCTTAGGGCAGTGGAGAAGCCGAGGGAAGGGGAGGTGGTGAGGGCCAGGAAGAGAGTGTGCTGGGGCTGAATGCAGCTGTAGCCACCATGGGAAGAAGAGAAAAACAGTCGCCCTCCTGGGCCACCCTTAAACTTTCATAAATCCAATTATCTTGGAATGTGTTCAGTAAGTGGAACAAACCAAAAACGTGGATTTGGCTTTCAACTCCCTAATTCTGTGCCCTTAATTAGCTCACTGAAGTCTAACTATAAATTGAGGACTACAGCTTTGTATTCTCATTCTCAAGAAGTCTACAGGGTGAATAAATAGAGTGTGTCTAGGCTCTGGGTCTGAAGTCGGGGCCAGAGAAGACGTTGGGTGGAAGATGAGGATGGAAGAGTCATCACCTCTGCACAGATGGTCACCCTCAGGAGATCTCATCTAACTGGGTCTTAGGAGAACCTCCGGGAGAGAGGTGTCATGATTATCATTTTTCCCGATAAGGAAGCTGGGACTCGAAGACATTCGGCACCCTTCCCTTTTTCCAAAGTGGTTTATAGTCTGTCCCCTCAGCCAGACTGTAAGCAATTAGCGGACAGGATGTCTCAGTGCTGCACACTGTTCCACCCCAGGATTTAATGGGGCGTCTCACACAGACATGAACTGGATGCGTGTTAAATAGTTAACGCCGAAAACAGGATTCAAGCCACACTCTTGAACCCATATCTTCTGTCTTCCAGGCTTGTGCTTGACACATATTTTTTTTCCCTAAGAGCCTAAATAATTTCCCGAACCATTTTATCACTTCTCCTTTGTCATTTTCAGCATCTCAAGAGCATTCCAAGATGTTACTTTTATTCATTTTCTTCTCCTTTTAAATTGGCGCTGGGAATGGAAGTAATACTTGGGTTTCAGGCGCTAGGGCTGGGGGGAAGGAGGACAGGATATTTTTTTCCTGTATAAGACCTGTTTATGCTATTATAAAGAATATAGCATTTTAGAAGGAAACAAACCAGGAGTGAATTGCTATTATTCTTTGTCTATTATAATATACGAAAACAAAAATGCTTCTCTTTCTGGTGGCATACAACTGCCAAGAGCCCAAATGCAGGTGTGCTCAGAAATGTAAGGCTCATGAATGCCATTTGCCTTAGCTTCCTGACATCTTGGATGCAACCCCAGTATCTCTGGCTGTTGTAGCCTTTCAAAAAGCCCATGAGGACCCAGGGGTGCCATTCAAAGTCAAGCTCCAGTTCCCTCTGAGAAGGCAACACTTACCTGACCCAGTCACACATGTAACCCTCCTGCCCTCAGAGTTTCTGTTTTACCTTGCCCCTCACCACATCAACAAAGAGTCCCCACTCACATATCATCGAAGACAAGTTTCTGCCTCTTGCAGTCCCTGTGGCCGTTGGCACCGGGAGACCATGGCTCTGTCTGTAGCCGTGACTTGTGGAGAATGTTTTCGGAATTGTTGTGAGCGGCTTTCTAAACAAAAAAACAACACACCAGTCTTTCAGAAACAGGCCACCTGGCTGAAAGAGCAACCCACTGCCCTGTGTTCTAGGCTAGAACTGATGATCCCTTGTATTTATTTATTTTTTAAGATTTTATTTATTTGTCAGAGAGCGCACAAGCAGGGGGAGTGGGAGAGGGAGAAGCAGGCTCCCCACCGAGCAAGAAGCCCGATGTGGGACTCTATCCCAGGACCCTGGGATCATGACCCGAGTCGAAGGCAGACGCTTAACTGAGTCATCCAGGCGTCCCGATCCCTTGTGTTTAAATGAAGAAAAAGAAATACATGCGTTCCAGTTCTCATGCCGAGGGCTTTCACACGTGTTGTCAAATGTCATTCTTACAACAGTATCAAAAGGGAAGTTCTTAGTGGCCTACTCTCACAGATCCAGAAATTGAGGCTGGCTGAAGTTAAGAAACTTGCCCACGTTCAAATAGCTACTGTGGATCAGTGACGCCCAGGGCTTAGGACTCAAGCCCCTACTTTTCCCAGTTGGCTAGACCAGTGGTTCTCCAAGGTGAACTTTGTATCAGAATCACCACAGGGTGGGAGGGGGCTGTCAACACACAGACAGGGGGACCCCCACCCGTCCAGAGCTGAATTGGTGTGGAGTGGGGCCTGAGAACACTGCATTTCTAGCAAGTTCCAGGTGATGCTGATGCAGGAACCAAGCTTTCAGAACTGCTGATTTATAATCCCACGCAAAAGAGAAGTTGTTCAGGTCACAAATGGACTGATCCTCATTAGCTGTCTGTGAAGAATAGGAAAAGCCAAAGGGAATAACTAGAAATTATTTAAAATGTGTTTTTAAAAGGAACACTATTGATCTGTGGAAAAATTAAAAAATCACATTCCCTGGGGATTCAAATATTTATAGAGCACCTATTGTGTGTTAGACCCATGAATCATAAAGCAACTGTCTTTGGTTATGAAATTCAAATGGATTCTTCTGAAGTAATTAAAATGTGATGAGTGTGTACAAATGCTTCTTTAAATATGCATTGATTTTATGAGCAGGTCAAGCCTCTTGGTTGTAAGTGCCCCTGGGCCTCGACATTTCCTTTTTGGCATTCACGGTAGTCATTACCGATGTGTGTGATTTCCTGTCTATGTCATTCTCCCCAGCTAGACTGTGAGCTTCACACAGGCACAGACTGAATCTGTCAGGTCATCATTGGATCTCCATTGCTTGGCACAGTGCCTGGCACACAGTAAATACTTGCTCAATAAACATCTGTTTGGTGAAAGAAAGAATGACTGAATAAAGTCTGTAATTGTTTTACAATTCTCTAGACATCATGGTTGCTTTTATATTAGGGTCTAGAGGTGAAAAACGTTTTGTTTGTGTTTTAATTTGAATTGGTAATTTTTTATTCCAGGTTTTTCTAGTAGGGTCTTCTCAGGTTCTTTGAGCCTAGAATTAAAGATAATTGTTCCCAAATAAGGGTGCATCAGTCGGTTATTAATTTCCGGATGTTACAAGATTTCGGCTCTTGCAGGATCTTCTACCCACTATTTTACCTCCTTAATTCATGGGATGGAACATTAAATACTGCTTCCCCCTCTTTGCAGAGCCCTATTCTCATGTCTCATCTCTCTCTCTGCCTCACAAAGCCCCGCTGGTATTGCTAGCATGGTGGTGACCTGAGAGAACTTGGGAGGAGGGTTTGGAATTAAATAATGTGCCCCAGAGGATGCATGATCCATGGCCACCAGCTGTTAGAAGGAATGGCCATAAAGAGGAACTAACATGTACTGTTAGTTGCATAGGTATCCATAGGTGTCGGTTCTTCAGATGATACTGGCTCAATTTAAATCTTCTCACCACCATTTTGCAAATGAAACTGGCTCAGAGAGATGAAGCAACTGGCCAAAGTCACATTTTGACTAAGATATGAGGTTAGACAGACTGTGGACCCCAGTCCCCAGCCCTTCCCTAGGGTACCGCAGGCAGCTGGAATCACCCCCTGGGAAGGTTGCTGGAAAAGGGGGTGGTGGCCGGGTCCCACACTTTGGCCACTACACTGGTCACTGAGATTGGAGTGGGAATCCCATAGTTTTGGCCTAGGGTTTCAGTCCCAGATTTAACTCTGCCCTGGGGCAAGGAATCTTTCCAAATGAAAAAGCTGGCTGGTTGGTCCCAAACTCCTAATTTACAGTGTTTCCCGATAGTACTCCTTTGGGGCCATTTCTCTTCAGAGTGGGAAATGCAATCCTACAAAGAGGCTTACAATGCCTCCTCTGGTTTCTTCTGTCACTCTCTGTGGGAAGAGGTAACGGGGCATGCTGGTTCACCAGGTCTTCTCAGAGCAGCATTTAGGGATTCTTGTGGGACCTCAAGCACACGTTTAGACTGCTGGGCTAGAGACAGATGAGTATAGAGACACGTTTAGACTGTGCTGGGCTAGAGACAGATGAGTATAGGGGTGTGCTCAATTTCATTTTTATTTTTATCGGGAAAGTTAGAGAATCAACATACCGTGAGGTCTCCGGCATGAGACTGCAGCTGGTTCTCAGCCTTATGCTTTTTGTTGGAGGATGCAGAAGTGAACGAGCCACTGCCATTCGATCTGCTGGAAGAAGTTAAGTCCTCGCTGGAGTATTTGTGTTTAGATGCATCCGATAGGGGTGAGATGGGTGACCGGAGCATTTTTTCATTTTTATTTATTGGTATTGCCAAGCTGAAAAAGGAAATCACAGTAATGGAATGTCACGCAGTCAGCACAGGGAGAGGTAAATGTTTTATATACGACCCAAACCTCCCATTTAAAATCTATAGGTAGGAAGGCGTTTATTGGGAATTATTATACCAGGAAACAATTTTATGGCCTTAGGACCATAAAAGACAATAAGTACATTTTACTCATTGTTTCCTTACTTGTCTTATCAGGATGAATACTAATTCTGTTGTTAAATGACTAAGACTAATAAGACTTTCATTTTTCTGAGTTTTTCAACCAAGGATCTCAAAACACACAACAACTTACTATTTTCCCAACAAGCCTAAGCAGCAAGTCATGGGAAAGTCAATCACATGATATATGAATTCTCCATCTCTAAAAGGACTTTTGATAACACCTGAGTTTGTAGTAATTATTATATGAAGAATAACAGAATCACAGAATAATCTGCAAAGTGTGAGGCCAACTTTCAGTTGTTGGGTTTCTGGGCTAACCAGATATTGATCAGAATACACACAGAATAGAAAACTGTCATTACAAGTTACATTTTCTGGGGGTGCCTGGGTGGCTCAGTCGGTTAAGCCTCCAACTCTTAATTTCAGCTCAGGTCATGATCTCATGGGTTGTGAGATCGAGCTGCGCACTGGGCTCTGCACTGGGTATGGAGGCTGCTTAAGATTCTCTTTCTCCCTCTCCTTCTGCCCCTCACCCCTTCTAAAAAAAAGTACATTTTCTGATTTCTAGTTCCTTATTTCACCTCCACAATTAATTGTTTGTGCCAGAGGAGGAAAAATGCTGTATAATTTCACTTACATGTACAATCTAAAAAACAGAAATGAACAAACAAAAAGAAACTGAAACAGACTCATAAATACAGAGAACAAACTGGTGGTTGCTGGACAGGAGGGGGTTGGGGAAGAGGATTAAGGGGTACAAACTTCCAGTTATAAAATAAATAAGTTGTGGGGATAAAGAGTCAATAATATAATAATAATTTTGTATGGTGACAGATGGTGACCACACTTATCATGATGAGCATTGTAGTCACTATGTACACAAATGTTGCATCACTATGTTGTATACCTGAAACTAACAAAATATTGTATGTCAACTACACTTCAATTAAAACAAAAAAAAACACAAATGAATAAAACTATTGTCTATGCGTGAATATAAATTCCTCCCCCGCACAATTAACCATCAGAGAAGGGAGTCACTTATATTTGAATCTTTATAATGTATGTTATATTGATAGGCCTCTCTCCATTACTTTACCCTGAAAAAAAATTGAGGGAAGATACATTAACCTAAAATAATCTCCAACATTGCTAATTTGGGATGCTCACAGAAGTCACTTGACAGAGTTAGTTAAAAAAGAGTAAATCCACTTAAAAAAGACTTAGTCACTATTCCTGCAATTATTACATCTTAATTGCATGTGCTGGCTATCACTACAAACAAGTCATTAAAGTCACTTCAAAAAGCAATTTCCTTAGTTGGTGGTCACAGTGTAGAAATTACAAACACAGGCCTCTAGAACAGAAAATAAAGCCACGGTTCTTAATGTTAAAGTAACAAGGTTCCTAGTATTATGCAAATAGATCTGTGTAGGGATAGAGCTTCTGGTGATAGATTTCTGGTTCAAAAAGTACTGTGCGTCTAACAATGCAGAAGTGAGAAGATGTGTTCTGGAAAACTCTCTTAGGCAAATCAAAGGCTCAGGGATGATGAAGACACTGATGTTGTAGATGTGAATAGTCTGTACATAATTGTGTCTTGACATGTGAGTGAAGAAAGTCTTATTTCCAATATATTTTTTTAAGATTTTATTTATTTATTTGATAGAGAGAGACACAGCGAGAGAGGGAACACAAGCAGGGGGAGTGGGAGAGGGAGACGCAGGCTTCCCGCTGAGCAGGGAGTCTGATGTGGGGCTCGATCCCAGGACCCTGGGATCATGACCTGAGCTGAAGGCAGACACTTAATGACTGAGCCACCCAGGCACCCCAAGAAAGTCGTATTTCTAAATCATATTATGTGATTTGAAATGTTCATAGAAAACCAAATTATTACATTAAATATTGTCATGGACATAGGATTATTTCTCCTTCATCATTATAAGTTTACATACTCAACTTGACCAAAAATCTTTCTTTGGATCTCATCTTTGGGATAGGTGATCCCTTTATACACATTCCTGAGGTATTTCTTAGACCACCTTTCCTAGAAAGAACTCAAAGCACTTTTATATGCAAGGGTCATTATGTAACATAAATAAAGCTGTCGGAGCTGGAGGCAAGAGCTTTTATCCTGGGGTCTGTGAACTTGGATGGGAAAAAGTGACAATTTCTTACTGAAATGGAACATTTCCAGAGTAGTGGTTTATCAGGAGTGGTGTTAACAATGCCTGTGATTGCATCATCAGCAGGAAATCACAGATATTCTCATGTCATGTCACAGTGGTTGCGGTCATTTTGAAATATTGTTTATATTCGTATTCGTCGCTACTTCGATATTATGGCAGTTACTAGGATCTGCTAGAAAGGTTTTTAGTGTATTAACAAAGCATGTTTACAACTATATCACGCATTTATTTATTTATTTATTTTTTTAAAGATTTTATTTATTTGACAGAGACACAGCGAGAGAGGAAACACAGCAGGGGGGAGTGGGAGAGGGAGAAGCAGGCTTCCTGCCATGCAGGGAGCCCAATGCGGGGTTCGATCCCAGGACCCTGGGATCATGACCTGAGCTGAAGGCCGACACTTAATGACTGAGCCACCCAGGCGCCCTATATCACTAATTTAAATGATGTTTTGGAGCCACACTGCTCCTATTCACATTTCCCCAGTATTCTGGGATACCACCCATTAAGCACAGAGCACTGCAGGCTAGGCCAGCTTGCACGCGCACTCTCCCTCCGCTCAGACCTTCAAGAGCCCTCGCCTTCCTTCCCAAGGTGACTCTCACACTGCAGTGGGCCTGTGCTCATGTGCCCTCACTCTCCAATTTCCTCTCGGAGGTTTAGTACTGCTCTACATCTTCTCCTAACCTTTCCGTTTACATTTTTATGTGTTGTGCTGAAACATTAATCTCCCCTTAAAAATTCTATGTACACAGTCAGGGAGAGTGAGGAGTGTCTTAGCAGAGGAAAAGTGGTTTCTGAGCTGTGGTATTTCTAAATGCAAAGAGCTTCTATAACTGATAAGCTCAGTCTCGGGGGTGGGGTAACCGGGTGATGGGTATTAAGGAGGGCACATGATATGATGAGCACTGGGTGTTATATGCAACTGATGAATTATTGAACTCTACCCACTTCTAATAAATATCGGGGACCTTGCCTTGCTAGAAAGCCATTTGTCACAGAGGGGATTTGGTGCAATGTGGCTCCATCTGGAACCCCTTTAGAGGAGTGACTGGGTGCTGTTTAACCTTGGAGACAGATCCTGTCTACTGCCATGATTTTAGTCTCTCTCCAAGAGATACCACTCAAACTTTATATTTTTTCATCCACGTAATAAGCTTAGTGTTCTTATGGGTTTGGTGGCTGTTAAAATAAGGGTTTGAAAATTCAGTTACTGAGTTTTCAGAGGGAAGGTGTGTCTTTGAGAGCACAGAACTGAGTATAACTAGTAACCGGTCCTTTGTTACAAAGGAGTGCCGACAGTGCCCTTGGGGTTGTGACAGGAACACACATTCAGGCCTAATTATTAGCCTCCGGTTAAATCAAGGGAAGCAAGTCTAAAGACCCAGACCAGAGCAGTCATTAAGAGATCTGTCTCTCCTCCAATCTGGTACCTGCCTTTCGGACCCAGAGATCCTTCGGGCTCACCTCTACCTTCAACGGAACACGCATACCTGTTGATGTTCATGCTGCAGTGGTTCGCAGATAAAGTATTATTGGCAGAGGTGGTCAGTCGTGAAGAACTCTCTTTCTCTCCCTGGGCCTTCTTGACCTCCCTGTAGTCGTCTTCGTTGTCACACTGCATGGAAATAAGCAAAAACCAATCAGCTTTGGATTTCAAGGGAACAAAATGAGCCCCCATCACAACCTTCCACAGAGCAAGGCCTCCCGCAAGACCAGCTCACTCGGCTTCTCCGGAGAGCATCCCAAGTAGGAATGTGGTTGCGGTGTTCTTCTCCCTGTTCTAGGTTCTTGGTCAGCTCCTCAACTGACAAGGATGGAATCTATCAGTTTTACTATTGACACTTTATTGAGAGGAAAAGCATGACACCATGATCAACATTAGAGAGGGAACATTGTGAATGATGAAAATTGGTCTACCATCAACACATCTGATTTTGCTCTCCAAAGATGACCTCTACTGAATTCACACTGTACCCTCAAGTGTCTCTCACTTTGGCATTCATTCCTTGGTATCTGAATAAAGTATAACTACCAGATCCTGGGGCTTAATGCCATAAGGGCAATGATAAACCTAGACCTTTTGAAATTTATGGCTTTTGTGAAGTTCAAGCAAAGGTTGTTACCTCTTGCTTGGTGTCTTAATTTTAGTTAACAATTACTATCCCATGACATCTTAGAATGCTTAATGTATCTTTTTATAAAATAGTATTATGCTGAGCGAAATAAGTCAATCAGAGAAAGACAATTATCATATGGTTTCACTCATACGTGGAATATAAGAAACAGGGCAGAGGACCGTAGGGGAAGGGAGGGAAAACTGAATGGGAAGAAATCAGAGGGAGACAAACCATGAGAGACTCTGGACTCCAGGAAACAAACTGAGGGTTACAGAAGGGAGGGGGTGGGGGGTGGGCTAACCGGGTGATGGGTATTAAGGAGGGCACATGATGTGATGAGCACTGGGTGTTATATGCAACTGATGAATTATTGAACTCTACATCTGAAATTAATGATGTGCTACTCTAAGTTGGCTAATTGAATTTAAATTAAAAAATAGTATTTCAATGAAATTCTTCTTTCCATGATTGTATTTAAATATTATACGTGTATTAGGGTAAAATACAAATGCACTCAACAAAGTTCCATCATTGGTGAGAAAGCAGGAACACAGTAACAGTATATTCAGGACGTTCAGCAGTGTTTTCTAGGAGACAAGTGCTGGCTTCAAAGATAGAAAGATTTTGACCTTCTCTCTCTGGCTGGGATTGTCACACAGCCTCTGTCACAGAATCCCAGATGCTCACACTGAATAGGGACCTCAAGTGACCCCAAACCGAAGCTCTGAATCCCTAGTCTTCTTCTCTGGGGTTATAGCAGGGCTAGACTCTGAGCCTTTGGCAGCCAGGTCTATGATACTGGGGTGTTAACACCCCAGATGCCCAAGTGAAGATTGCTGTGAAAATGTTCTTTCACTTTTCTGTGTCTGTACTTAACGGTGATTCATTAGATTTTAGAGGAGGGCTAGGTGTCAGGCTTAGTGTAAATGAAGCATCATAAGTTAAAAATTTTAAAAAAGGCCATAATAAAATTGCTTAAATACAGAATATTATGGAATTTATATGTATGTCTTTCTGCACATCTATTTATGTATGCTTATATAGCTATATGTATTTCCAATCTATGTTTATCAATTTCTAGCTATGCATATTTCTTATATAACAATGTTTTTCTCTGCTTTCTTTCCATCAGTCTATCCATTTACCCATTAATCCCACAAGTAATGAGGATGGCAGGGTATCTCGAGGGAAGAGGGGTAGAGAAGTAGTGAGCTAGCCCATATTACTGAATTATATGGTCTGAACCTGACAACACCTCTGCAAAGATGTCACCATTTCACAAATGAAGAAACTGAAATACAGAGAAGGTAAGGTCACCTGATTAAGTCTACCCAGGAGGCCGGGGCCGACTACATAATTTGCAGGGTTCAGTGCAAAATGAAAACACTGGGCCCCTTGGTCAAAAAGCAGGAAAAGATCCTTGACATTGGTCTTGGCGATACTTTTTTGAATTTGACACCAAAACCCAAGACAACAAAAGCAAAAATAGACAAGTAGGACTGTATCAAACTGAAAAGCTTCTGCACAGCAAAGAAAACCATCAGCAAAATGAAAAGGCAACCTACTGAATGGGAGACGATATTTGCAAATATATATCTGATAAGGGGTTAATATCCAAAATATATAAAGAACTCCTACAACTTAATAGCAAAAGCACAACCCAATTAAACAATGGGCAGAGAATCTGAACAGACTTTTAGACGCCATGCAAATGGCCAACAAATGAATATCATTTTGTAATATATACAAAAACTGAAACTAATATAATGTTACGTCAATTATAACTCAAAAAATAAACTGAAGAAAAAAGCAGGAAAAGAGTAACATTATAAAGTACTAAAGTAGAAAACATTTTCCTGTCTGTCAAAGTCTCTCTCTTGACCTGTCACGATGGTGTTTAATTACCATTTCATACAGTGTTCCTTGAGGCATGGGGATATGTGGAGGGTGCAGGCAGACTGAAGGGCCTGGGGTGGCCCTGTGACTGTACGCATGCATAGGCCCAACAGTAGTTTCCCCCTGCCTGCCAGGTGTATAGGGGTAGGGAAGTCCAGTCAGGCATTTCCCCTTTCCACGGCTCACCCCCCAACCCAAGGTGAACCTGTAACCCCTAGGAGACTGCAGTCCCCCATCTGAGACCTCTCAGGTCCTGGATGAGGGCTGGGTGAGATGCTTATCTTGACCTGCCTGCGCCTTGGCCCCTGGAGAGCTTAGGGGAACAGCACAGGTCCCTGGAAGGAGATGGGGACTGGGAGGCTGCACAGCGCCTGTTTCTACACCATGTTGCCAGAATTGTTTCAGTATGGGAGTGATGATGGAAACTTTTCCTGTAAGCTGTTTGGCTAACTTTGGAGTGTCAAGGGGCCAAAGGGCTGGCAGAAGCCGTGCTGCGGAAACAGGCAGGAGGGGGGACCACATGCGAGTCAGAGCTCCACGCCCCCCCCGCCCCATGTTTTCTCGTCCCATCATGCTTCACTTAAAAACACAAATTCAGAGATAAAATGAATTTCAAGATGGCACCCTCAAACACTGAATTCCAAGCATAGAGCCCTTCTGGGCAGGGGCCCTGTGGGGAAAGTACCTCACAGTCCTCAGACCAACGTTTTATTGGGAGAGCCTGGAGCCAGACAACCCGGGTTCCTTCCTGGCTCTGCCCCTTATGCACTGTGGGAACCTGGGGCAAGATGCTTTAGGCTCTCTGAGCTTCAGTTTCCTCACCTGTAAAACGGGCATGACAAAAACATTTGCCACATAAAGTTGTAAGGACTGAATGATTTAATAGGTCCAAAGTGCCTAGAGTAGCATCCCTCATGCGGACATCATAGATACGTTAACTGTTGTGAATGATTTTGTCCTCAATTTGGAACCATCCATGATAGTACGATCTTTGGTTTGTCACCCCCTGGTGTTTCTCGCTGTGGCCCAAGTTGCTTTTGAAGGTAACAGTAATGGGAGGGGCTCAAACCCCTCAAAATTGGCTTTAATTTATGAGTAAGTTATTCCTGCCCTCAAAGGTCTGCAAACACGGCTGAACAGCGGGGGCTGCTTCCAGATGGGGAGCCAGCTCTCCCGACACTCAAACCACTTTTCTTACTCCATGCCTTCCTGGTGTACCTTGTTGCCCTTTTTTTGGTGCCACATCATCCCTGGCTCTGACTGCTCCATGCTCATCCTCCTCAGGGCCCTGTTCCCAGCCCCTCTCCACCACAGAGTTCTCCTTGGTCAAGGCAGCAGGCTGGTGCTCTTCCTCCTGGGCCTGTCCACCCAAGGCCTAGCAGCCGGCACTTCTGTTTCCTACTTCACCCCAGTGACAGCCTTACACTCGATGAAGCTGTTGGCTTCTTGGGTCCATGATTGATCAATGTCACCCTGTCCCTTCCAGCAAAGAGTGAGGGGCACCACGTGTTTAGCTTTCTACTGGCCCAGCATGCAGCTTGCCTCTGCACACACTCGATAAGGATTTCCCATATGCCTGCTTCAACATGCAGTGGGACAGGCCTGAATTATCTATAATGATAAAGTGGACTATGAACGGTGCTTCCCCCATCAAGCAGTTCTAAAGATTTAACGGAGTTAATCTGTGTCAAGTACTTAAGTATGTGGCATGCAGGAAGTACTCTAGGAATGTTTGTTGAGTAAGGACACATATAAAACTCTTGCTGCCTGTCCCCTGCAGACCAGCAGCCCCTGTGGGCTTCAACACTGCCCCACAATTTAAGGGCAAGCCCTTCCTCCCTCGCCAGGCCCTCAGCCCCAGGCCTACCTTGCGTTTCCTCTTGGATTTTGGCAAAGCCTTTTCGGCAGGAGTGTCGGATGGATGGCTTGGCTGTGTGCTCTCAGTGTCCTTGGCTGCAGGGGCATTCAAGACCCCGGGCTCCTGGGGCAGGTGTTCTGGGATCCTGGACAGGAGGGTCAGGTCAATTTTGACCCAGAGAGACCTGACCTCATCACTGTCCTTCAAGGGGGAGAGAAGTTCGTTGCGGCCGAAAGGGACCAGCGTGTAGAACTGTTCCTCCAGCTCCTTGGCAATGTCACTGGTGGTCCTGGCGTTGATGGAGCCTACAGGGGCCCTGGGGCCGCCCCCACTGCTGATGCTGCTGGCCGCCTCTTTCAGCCTCTGGTCACTCCCCGAGGAGGCCGCGGCCGCGGCAGCCACAGCCTGGGCTTTGCACAGAGGGTACTCCTCCTGCTCAGACTCCAGGTCCGAGTCCGAGGAGGAGGAGGAAGATGACGACTCGGTCTCTATGAACTCCTTGGATTTGGGGACGATCCTGCTCAGCCCGCGCGTGCGGCGCTTCTCGCAGGTCACCGAGGAACGCAGCTCCTTGCGGTGGCTCGTTCTGCTGTTGCCGCAGGGCCTGGTTTTGGTGGGCTCCGGAGGGATCACCACGCTCGCCCCCAGTGCGTCGGCGGCCGCGGGCTCCTCGGGCCGGTGGCAGTTGGTGCTGTCCCCGGCGGAGGTCCTCTCGGTGCGCCTGGTGGGCTTCTTTCCCGCAGACCTCCGGGCGGGCGCGGGGGCGCTCTCGGCGGGCGCGCCCGGCACGGCGGGCGGCTGGGCAGCGGTAGTCACAGCCACGGCCACGGCCGCGGGCGGGGACTTCTGCTTCACTCCTTTACTCCCCGGGGCCTTGTTCGCTGTCCTTGGCCTCTGCTCCTCCTTGCAGGCGCTCTTGATGTCCTTCTCTCTCAGGCTGGTTTGGCAAACGTCGGGAAGTTTCCCACAGTCCTGCACTTCCTCTTTCGCTGGAGTGTAGTATTGATTGCTCTCTGGCCCGTGGCTTTCATTTTGGATCAGAATAGGCGGCTTGTGGGGATTAACTTTGTTTAGCCATTTATCCAGCTGCCACTTGTTAGAGGATGCTGGTTCAGCCTAAAAGCAGAAAACCGGCAACAAACCAAACATCTTTTATTAGACTCACTTAAAAGAGGCTTGGCTGTTTTTAATCTTCACTTACTACCCTAGGTGTATGAACGGGAAACCAGTGGGCTGCAAGCAAAAGGAAAATGGAAGCAGTAGGTGTGTGTAGGCCATGGCTGGCCTGGCACACGGGAGGCAGGGGTGGTGTCCCTTTTCTGTCCCAAGGCACTTATATGACAGCGCAGTAGTATGAAGCCTATTTGGCAAAAATAAGGGGATAACCCTGTGCTTCATTAGAACCTATTTCCAGCACTTTTGAGTGTTATACAATGTATATATTTTTTATAATTATTCATATGTACATAAACTTGAGATCCCAGGAAAGTTAACTGGGGAATAGTATGAAGACCCTGAGTGTTAAAGCACTCATTTTTCTGTAAGACTGAAAAATTAGAGGAAATTAAAAGAGGGGACTAAGTGGAACCTATAATCCCAAGCAATTAACATATAATTTACGTGGTGAAGGCAAGTAGGGTATAGTAATTTAACAGTAGAAGCAATAACTTTGGGGGGATGGCTTGTTTAGTGGCTGAGAACTCCTATTTCAAAGGGAGCTCTGTGTGCCCCATATTCTTTCGTAGCTGGACTTGGTTAGTCCATCCTCAATCTGCTTCCATCCCACTTTGCTGGGAATGTTTCAGAAACGGAAATGACGATGGAAACTTTTCCTGCACGCAGTTTTAACTTAGAGCAAATCATGGATACCGTAGGTTTTACACTCTGCCCCATGGATTGGTTCCAGGGAGTCAGGGAATGCCCTGAATCAGAGTGCTGTGTAGATGCATTTTTCTAAGAGAGAGGTCCACAGTTTTCATTCGTCTCTAGGGATCTATGGCTCATAAAAAGGTTAAGAATTGATGATTTTACAGAGAGTAAATGCTGTTGATTTCTAATACAAGTCCATTTTTCCAGCATCTATGATTATTAATAGAAAGGAAGTGTATTGGTTAAGTGTAAAGTTTTAGGCAGAGTGTTTTCTATTTGTGACCATATGTCACATGGGGAAAATATTTTGGCTATTTCAAGTGATGTATTTTTCCTTCCCTGTGGCCTCCCACCCTCTGAATTTCTGGCATCCATTGTTTCAGGAGACTAGTTTCCAGCTTAGAATAAAGAAGACATTGCTTACCTTTGCATTTAAATTGGATTGGTTAAAGTCCAGAGCAAAGCATGCTCCCTTGAAGGAGAAAACCTTTTTATTCTTTTAAACATAATTTCCTAAAGCTTGCTTTTATGTGTCAAAATTTGTTTTTCAACAGTGAGGTCCAGATTAAGAGCAGAACTTGGGGCATAAGCCCATGCAGCAAGGATCTGAGTGGAGTGGAACAGGCAGTGTCTTGGCCCTGGCTGGGGCTAGACATAGCTTCGGACCTGTGAAGCCTCTGATGGGCCAGAGGGCCCTGGGGCCAAGATGAAGAGGACACAGAGTGTGGGCACCAGGCCCTAGAGCTGTGGCAGGGACCATGGACAGCCTGCTGCTTCCCCCAAAAGAGATGAGGCCAACTGTACTTCAGGGAACACCAGCACAAGGTGTTGAGTGACTGGGAAGGACAAGCGACATTTCAGTGGAGGCCAGCATGAGAATCTGGGGCCCTTCTCCCAGGGCAGCGAGGATGGAGAGGCTTCACCCTGGGATGTAGGTAGGTATGGGAAAGGAAACCCTCATGGTCCCCGATGGGGAGGCCGGCCTTCGACTTGACTTTTCTATGTTTTTATGTACCAAAAGGACCAGGGCAAGATGCAAGAGAACAAAAGGTTATAATTTTGCACCTCTGAGTTGCTCTATATAAATTCTGACCTCACTTTATTTTGGCCTCTCCAGAGAAAGGGAACACAGGAACCCTAAGAGCACATCTAGCCCATACTGCAATGGGAGATGCATGCAATAGAGAGAGCAGGACAGCAGGACACAGAACAGCTCTGTTGCCAACGGGAAGGTCTCACCTTCCCTGGGATTAGCTGAGTGTAGCCGAAAGCGAATCTGGTGGCAAACAATTTATGGCTTCTGATAGTGTCTCCTCCCCACTCCACTTCCCTCCCTACATGACCACTGGCAGGTCGGTGACTTGTGTGCCTCTGCTGCCCTAGTGTAATGGGACACAGTCAATATGAATGGATGCTGAAGGGCCCTCTTGCAAAAAGGGGACATATTTGGGGAGGGGGTGCAGAGCAGACGCTCACACGGGCCCTGCCACCATGTTTAACACTAGCTCACCCTCACCCCCACCACCGTGGGCCTTCCACAGCTCACGTCTTGGGTGAGAGAACACAGACAACTGCACTAAAACCCCCCTATGGGAGCACTGACAGTGAAGGGGAGAATTTAATACATTTAGTATAGGCCCATTGCCTGATATGCTTTAGGGTCATTTTTTTTCTGCACTTCACAGCTGAAAAAAATCAGTCCAAAGTACCATTTTCAACACATCACTAAATCACACTCCCTTTCTTAAGGGTCTACAATGACCTCCTCTTGCCTCTTAGAAGAAATCCAAATGCCTCGGGCTGGTTTTCAAGGGCATCTTTCATCTTACAGTCATTTTTCATGGCTGAACATCTACAGTGTGCCCCCCACTTTACAGATATCATCTAATTTAATCCATACAGATAAGAAATATTATCATTTCCAATTTGTAGTTGAGGCTCAGAGAGGTTCAGTGACATGTCTAAAGCTGCAGAGCTACCAGGCACTACCCATATCTAAGTCCATATCTATCTAAGTTTAAAGACCAGAGTCTCATAGCATGATGCTTAAACTTGTTGAATCACTATGTCGTACACTGAAACTAATGTAACATTGTGTGTCATCTACACTCAAAAATAATTAAAAAAATAAAAAAGATCAGATTCTCTCCCCTGCTGCTTTGCCTAATCTCCCATTACTTACTGGCATAGCCTCATGAAAGGGGGACCTCATTCCTTTGAGAAATGTCAGTTTTCAACCTAAAATGACAGAATTAGGTCTAATTTTGGAGAACACCACTAACTCTCCAAACAATACCTGTTGGCCTCTATTATCCTCAACTGCATAGTCTTTTTTTTTTTTTTAAGTGAATCGTCTTGTGATATTCATATTCATTTCACATGTATACATCTTGGGTCTTCAACAAAGCCAAACATTTCTTTCCGGGGGGGCCAGGACTCTGTTTCTTTGTATGGCTTGCAGTGTCTGTAATAGGATAGGGAGGCCAATTGCTGTGACTTTGCTCCTTGTAAGAACACTTACAACAGGGTTTTGCTCAAATCATATCATTTATTCCTCAAAACAGCTTCACAGATTAGGCAGGACAGGACTGTCTGCCATTTTGGGGCGGAGGAGGGAAAACTCAGGGCTTGGGACTGTCATCCACTGGCATGCTGCTTGCTGGCTGTGGTCGACTTCCTGAGGGTTTCTGCCCGGTGTTGTCTGCCTCCTGGCTGCTTTGTATTTTCAGCCATGACTCTCCTCCCTGATTAATCTTCCCTTCCCTCTGATTCATGCACAAGCTCTCCACCATGGACTTGAGTCCCTGCTTCATCCACATCCTTCACAGCACTCACTGCCATGTACCCCACAGATGCCTAATTAAGGAGAAGCCTGTTCAATCAATGAGTGACTTGCATCACATTTCTGCTCATTTTCAAGAATGGTCTAGGGCCCCATTTTCCAAAATGAGCGTTTGGCTCATATATTCCATGAAGAAAGGTTCCATGGTTAGGTAAGTTTGGGAAATGCCACATTGGAAAACAGTTTACATGAGCAATAGTAAGGGCTGGGTGATGCTCTAAGGAGATGGATTAACTTGACTTTATCCTGACACTCCTCAAAATCACGTGACCAGGCCCTCTCTGTCCCACACAGCATCTAATACTTGAGGAACGCTGTTCTAGGGAGTTCCGAGTGCTTGTGTATGTGTGCTAGCTGAGGGGGAAGGTTCTCCCCTCTGAATGCTCTGACAGGAAAGGATGCACCACACCAGGAAAGAAGACAAAACTCCAGTGAAGAAAACTAGGCTGAGAACAAGTAAGCAAATATCAGGCTGTAGAGAAGGGATCCGTAGTGATGGAAAGAGTTTACAGCGGCTCTTCCGTGCTAGCTGCAGATAGGACATTACCTATGGCGATTCATGTAAAATGCAGTGGCTTTCACAGCCATGAAGAACGGTTCAGATGAAACTCAGCTGGGCCCAGTAGGTTTCCAGTGCTGTCACACCGAAGGGGAGCATGCAGGTGCCTTGGAACATCATGGGCATCTCCTTCTACTCCCGCAGCAGGAGGGGAGTGAGGGCCAGGAGCATTTTGCTGCAAAGCAGCAGCATGAACTGTCTGGGCAGTGGAACGGGAGGTGTGTGTATATACAGAGTCTAACTGTCTCGTGGGGGGTCAGGAAAACGAGTCTCACCACTGTCCTTAAGGTGACCCGGGCTGGCTCAGTCCTGGTAGAAGAGAGACGCTGGGGAGGGTCAGCCATATAATGCTACTTCCTGTCTTCGTGATTTTCGTTCCGCAAACTCATTTTATTTCTCAAGGGTGAATGTCTGTATTAATGTTGGGAAAATGTTAAAAGTAACCTGATCCATTCCATTCCAGTGGAAGGAAGTACCATGCAGCATGGCTAATACATCGCTTGTCACTTCTGCATTCCCTCCGCATAGAGAAGCAAGAATCGAAAACTCTGTGGCTTCAGGCAACTTAAACTTTTCAGGCCACTTTACTAGACTTGCACTCCCTCTCCTTGGCCTCTGAGAGCGGCTGGAAGCTCGCTCAACAGAGCTTCATCACCAAGGAGTTCAAGTCTTTGTAATTATCCCAGTGACATTTATAAAGAATGTGCTTCAAGCACTTTTTAACTGTACTTCTCTGGGACTAGGTCTAGCCAGTAGTTCCAGGATTTACATTTCAACATGAAAATAAGACTCAACATTCATGAATTTAACCTTCAAAGTCACAAAGAGACTGGAGGAGGGGAAGGGTTATTCATGGACACCTAATACTTTCTATGCATCTCCACTGGCTCTTGCGATGTCTCTGGTACCCAGTTCTTATAACTAAATATTCTGGAGTTTCTCAACAAATTATAGCATACAGCTGGCTTCGATGAATCCTGTTTAACACCTATATATATATTTTTTGTTTCAAATTCTTCCTATTAGAATGTCAGTTCTCTGAAGACAGGGAGCTTTTCTGTCAGATAACTGCTGTCTTCCAAGGCCAAGCAGCAAGTCTGTGGCAGATGCTCGGTAAATATTTGTTGAATGAACACTAAATGAGTGAATGAATGAAATTATGAAGAAGGAATAATAATTTAATTTCTTGGAAAGTCAGGGTTGTATCAACTTACAGGTTAATGTTGCTAAGGGCCTTCCCCTTATATTGGTAGACAAAAAGAGAAATATAAAGAGGGGTTGGGGGGAGGATGTGAGCATTATGGAAAGGAGAAAAAAATGGAAGAGAGATGAAGAGATGGCTGGTTTGGGGATGAATGGAGAGCTCCCTGTGCAGAGCAGAAAGGTGCTGAAGAAGGAGTGAACAGTGTGGGGAAATTCTCAGTGCTTTCTGCAAAAGGCCTCAGCCTCCTGGGAGGAGACCGGAAGGGGAAAAACCTGAGGGAATTGAAGAGCCGGTCTACGAACTGCAGATAAAAACACAATTGCGGGGCACCTGGGTGGCTCAGTGGTTAAGCGTCTGCCTTCCGCTCAGGTCATGATCCCAGGGTTCTGGGATCAAGCCCTGCATCAGGCTCCCTGTTTGGCAGGAAGCCCGCTTCTCCCTCTCCCACTCCCCCTGCTTGCGTTCCCTCTCTCTCTGTCAAATAAATAAATAAAATCTTTAAAAAAAAAATAAAAACACAATTGCTTTCGGGTGTGATGATGTCCTGAGGCACAAGTATCAAGCTGGAAACGTGATTGTGTAGGCCCTTTACTGGTGCTCTGCTCCCCTCTCACCGCCACGGCTTGCAAAAAGTGGCTTCGGTTTTATTTCAGAACCTATTTAGAAAATTTGGCCCCAAAGTGGTACAGTGGGCCGTAGGCCAAAAATGTCATCCGTGGTAATGTCAAATGTTTATATGCCCAAGAAGAAACGGTATTTTATGCCCTCTTTAGCAATCAAAGTCTACCCTTACAGCTCCAGGGACTTGAGAAGTTTGCTTTCCACCCTCTCCCAAGAATCTCCATGCGCTGAATTACTATTTAATTTCCCCCTTTCCCCTTTAAAGTAGAAATAGCAGTGGTTTTTATTGGTACCTTATAATGCTTTTATATGGGGCGCCTATATCTTAGATACTCATCATAGTTATAAAAGGTTTCATTATTATTTGTAGGTTGATGCTAATTTTTCTTTCTATTTTCACAAAGAAAACACAGTTAAAAAGGTTTTATTAATATTTATAGCCCTTGTTCTTCTAATCCGTGACAAACTGCAAAAAGGTAGGATTCTAACCATGTCTAATCTATAGACCTGATTTATGGGTGGCCACACTTTCCCAGGCGCTGAACTGCCCTGTCTAGTTATTGCCTCCGGCTAACCCTTAGGGAGACCTGACCCAGAGGTTCTTTCCAGGCGGTGATGTGTACAGCATACTTGGAAATTTCTGGAAGTTAACACAGAGATTTTTGGACAATGAAAGATGAAGTTTCTGTACTTCAAAGGGAACTCTGTTAGGAGAAGTGCGAGGAGGGAGGGGGCAGAGTGGGGAAAATGATGAGTCCAAACAAACCCTGGCAGGCTGCCAGGCAGTGGTGGCCTCCAGGCCAGTCCCACTGTCTGATCGCAGTGGGGAGGGGACAGGTGTGAGAGCGGGCCGGCCGACTGCCGGGATTTACTGTGCCCACGCTTGGGAGAGAAGCGCGGCTGGGAGGGAGGGGCCCTTACCTCGGGGCTGGAGTAGTGGGGAGGCTTGCTGCCCTCACTCTCGCTGGAGCTGCTCTCCGTCTCGGAGTCGGAGCCAGAGCTGCTCTCTGAGTCACTGGACGAGCTGCTGCCGCTCCCGCTGCTGCTGCTGCCGCTGCCCTTGCTGGAAGGCACGGAGGCTCTGCAGTTGGCCTGCTGGACCACGGCGCTGCCAGCCCACCAGGCCCCCGGGAACAAGAGGGAAGGAAAGCCAAGTGAGCAAACACAAAACACCCCTGAGCAAGCTGTCATTCGACCGGAGGGGACAAGGAGCCCCCCAACCTCGGGGGGCTGCCTGGCTCTCAACCATCACCTGGAACCTGAAGAGCAATCATCCGGTCAAAGGCATCCTGATGGTTAAAACAACAACAACAACAAAAAACCATTATGTATGTAAATAAAATTGGGAATAAAAGTTGGTGCCCCTTGGTAGTCGGGCACTCGTGACTTGGTGGGCATTTTAGAAGGGAGGGTGGTGTCATTTCAGAATGACTGTTTCTGGGAACGGCTTTGCAAATGCACCCCCTAATCCGATCAGCTACCAGAAGCAAGGAAGTAAATCCAAAATGCTTGAAATATTTTGTGAAGACTGAAAATGTCTGTTTGCTTTATTTTAGGAAGCGGGCTGTGAGGAAGGGCACAGCATTCTGCTCCGTGCTTTCATGGCCTGCTGGAAGGTTCTGGAGCCTGCGGTTATCATCAAAGTTACAGTCCTGCTTCCTACCTCTTCCTGCCCATGGAGTTGAGTGGGTATAGTGTTTGCAGGAGCTGGCTTGCTGTATAAACAGTAATTTTCCCTTGAGCTCTTTATTAAAGAACTGAAGATCCATCCTTTCCACATTTTTATATATTCCAGACTTTAAAATTTAACCCCCGCGCAGTGGCTTATAGTAACAGCATTTCAAATGTTCAAATATTTCACATGGTCAAATGCCTGATGTTCATATCCAAGCTGAAATTTGCCAGAAGTCATTATACACTCAGAGACAACAGGAAAAATTGACTTTCTAATGGTAATTAATTAACCACAAAAATTCAGATGAAATATACCAACCCAAAAAGAAATTTTCGGTACTCACATAATACCCAGTATCTTCAGAGTCCTTTATTAACTGCATTGCAACATGCATGAATCTGTTCTTTTGAGGTCAAATTCTGAACCCAGAAAACGCAGTGATCACTTTTTAATGTTGAGTCAGCAAATATCTGCTTGCCACTTGAAACTGTAACTACTGCTTCATCAGGACTGGACATGAGTGAAGGGCAGGGGGAGCCTGTCAGGGTTTATGGCTTTAAGTGTAAAGCAGCCTGGACAAGGTGAATGACCCTTTCACCTACCCCTTAAATCTCTGACAAGTGTTTTGCCTAAGGACAGATTCTCATAAATCCTCAGTGTGGGGACAGGGAGGGGGGTTAATATTCATTGGAGCCTTGCTTCCCCTAGAAGAATGACAAGACAAGAAACTATGTTGCAGGATATATATCTGAAATTGGAAGAATCATTTTGAACTACAGGGTTAGAGAAAAATGGAGCTGGAGCATAGCCTTCCCTGGTGGTTCTCATCTCTTCCACCAATGTCATGGTCCATACCTACTGTCTGACAAAATTCTTCAACATCACACAACATCAGCACATTTATGCCTTGCCTGAGCTGTAGTGATTTCTTCTTTTTTTTTTTTAAAGATTTTTATTTATTTATTTGTCAGAGAGAGAGAGAGAGAGAGCACAAGCAGGGGGAGCAGCAGAGGGAGAGAGAGAAGCAGGCTCCTCACTGAGCAAGGAGCCTGATGTGGGACTCGATCCCAGGACCCTGGGATCATGACCTGAGCCAAAGGCAGAAGCTTAACGACTGAGCCACCCAGGCACCCCAGTAGTGATTTCTTTACCAGACTACCATTTGTGTCTGGTGTTGAGTGAGGAATGCTGGATCTTTAGACAGAGGTGGGGAAGGGAAAGTTAACCATCGAAGGGCTATAATATTTATTTCTTCCTTTATGAACTAAAATCCATTTTTCTTGTTGGCTGAGTAGAGATGGCTACTATCAATGGCATCATAAAAAAAAAAAAACAGACTATTAGATTCTGACCAAACATCTGAGATCCATAAGTTTGGCAGTTTTCAGTTTTGGGGAAAACACTGGGGGTAAAAACTCCAAACAACCAAACAATACCCCTCCAAATGATCCCCAAACCCTAAACCCCCCAAAAGCAAAGCAATGCATGGTGGAGGAAACAGATATGTCTCCCTGCCATATTCTGGAATGACATTTGCTGAAGACAGGGAAATGATGATGAACAAAGAGTATTTTGATGGATTTTATATGATGGTCAAAGGCTTTGATCACTGAGCAGTACATTCTACTTGCTTTAATTCAAACAACAAAGGACATGTGATGCTGGTGCCGTGTGTACCTGGGCATTATATGTGTGCAGCAGAAACAGCAATGTGTGTGCAGTTCCCTGGGGCTTGCACCACAAAGTGATTGACTGTCTTTTGAAAAGCAGCACTTTAATTTCTGAGAAAATGTCCATTAAACAGTTACCATGCTGCCTTCCTTTTATGACTGCTGTCTTCTAGTAATGAGACATACTAGCCTAAGGAGAGAGAATCTTTGATCTGAATTAGATTGGCAGAAAAGCCTTATACTTTTATGTTTTCCTTCCTTAAATTAGGAAATTCACTTAAAATGACAATTTTACAGGCATAACTATTATTTGTTTTTAAAACAGTTGAGAGAGCCAAGAATTTTAGGTTTTTCTTCGTGTTTTGGTTGTAAGGGCCGCGAGGCTTACCATGCTTCTGGGGGCAGGGTTGAATATATTTGTGTTTCAATGGTCTGGGTAGAGAATATGTCACTAGAAACAATCCATGTCAAGGACGGGGGCCTGGTAAGACTGTAGTGGCTCCTGGGATCGAGATAACTATCCCAACCTCCACGAAGGCTGCCCTGGTAACTTGTCTCAAGGCTGGTCTTTGGGGTACAACAAGTCATTCTGGCCTCGGCATAGCGCATGTTGTTGCCATGAATGCGGGCAGCTGCTCTGCCTCTGTGAGCCTCTGCAGCAGGGAGGGGAGAGTGGCAGGAGAGGCCAGGAAGCCCAGGATGGTCATCACTACAGACTAGTAGTAACAGAAGGATGAGATCGGTTAAACCAGGAGGGCTCCGAGGAGTCATGGAAATCAAGAAGATGGAAAAAGACATATCAGAAAGACCCTCTGGAAAGAAGACTTTAGACTCAATATCTTTCCAGTCGCAGACTGAGCACATTAGCGTGCCAACTTGTTGTCATGTTTCCATGCCGAAGATACGAAAAAAATATTCACTTAGTTAAAAATTAACTTTTTCCTAAAACGGTAACGCAGATTAGTTGAGATGATGACACAGTCTTAGACAACTTTTGGGAGAGTTTTTGGATCCCATGCCATTTTAGGAACATGGTGGCATGGAATTTGCAGATGTGACAACATTAATGAGATAATGGAATGAAAGTCTGTCATCAAACTTAGCACCGTGCCTGGGATGTAACGGGCATTTACATGTGATTGCTGAATGAAAAAATCAATAGAGAAAATCTATCAGTGGGTTAATGAGTTTTTTAAAACAAAGGATTTAACCTTTTAGAAGGGTTATAATCTCTCTTCTCCAACAAAGAATTTAAGGGGACTTCAGCACCTCTTGTGATCTTCCAATTTTTACACTTCTTCCTTTCAGAGAATATTTCTTTAAATGTGCTATAAATTTCATCTGCTATAATTAAGCACAGTTCTCTCTTGGATGGTTTATTTACTTTTTTGTATTTTGACTTCATGCAATGCCTTGCTGGTTTTGTGAGTGGTCAAGACCAAATACACCTTTGGCAGAGTCTTGGGTTTATTCTCCATGACCTGCTTGCTGTGTCCCCACCTTTGGCTTCAGTGACACATTCCTTTCAGAATCTGGCCTGGGCGAAGTTTGAATACAGATAGTAAAAGAAAAGATCTGGAACCTAAATGACAAATCCTGGATCTCACAGTCAAGCGTGCTCATGCCTGCCAAGTGCATTGTGAGGCCTGGATAAATACCCGAAGTTTTCCACAAGCTTTCAGCTCACAAGTAACGTGGAGGCAGGCTCTCTGCCTGGTTGGCACTGTGTGGACAGCCGTGATGCCCAGCAGGAGCCTCACTGCTGTGGCCACCCCACTCATACTGGCCAGATGATGATATTTTAGAAGGCATGACAGCACCTTCTCACTCAACACTCGGTATTGATTTCCAAATGCTCAATTTTCAAGGTGTGATTAGTGCTCTGGCAACTTTAGTCCTTTTTTGATAGCATCTTCATTGATATTAATTGGTCTAAATTTCACATTATGCGAAGTGAAGATGGTAAAAGATGGCACGAGGAGGTTCTCTGTTGCTGAAACTATCTTCCAAAACACAAAACTGATAGGACTGTTGGTCCCATATAAAAGGTTTTGTCTGCTTTGCTATAGCACCAGGAACGAGTCTTCTGTTAAACATGGCTTTTTGAAGCTCTTCAGGGTCTGGCCTCAATCAGATCTCCATCTTCACCTCAGTGGGTCTATCCTTAAACCTCAGCCATAATAAATTTCTCATAATTTTGACCATCTCTGAAATGTTTTAGAATTATATATATGTGTGTATGTATATATGTGTATATATATTTATATATATTTAAACTCACTCTATTTAAACTAAAAAACCAAAGACCACCTATTTCTCCTACCCTCCCATCCCCCACCTCTGGCAACCACAAGAATGGAACAGAATTATAATAAATAAAAATAGAATTATATTTTTATTTACCTTCAGTGTTTTTGAATTCATCTCTTTGTACAGATTTTCAATTGTTTTTCCAGATGCTACATTATATATAACTTATCACAATCTACTGGTATTATCATTTTACCAGTTTGAGTGAAGTATAGAAACCTTATCTCCTTCCTTGTCTTAAATATTTCTTCTGTACACATTGGAGAACCACACCAAACAATGTTTCAAATGTTGTTTCAATTGCCAAATATAATTTAGAAAACCAGAGAAGAAAAATTTATTGTATTGACCCTACTTTTGTTTCCACTGTTCTTTCTTTCTTGATACCATTTATTTTATTGAGGTTCTTTCTTTTATCATTTCCTCTCTGTTTCAAGAACTTTCCAGCCATTCTTTTTGGGTAGGTCTGCTGGCCACCAATGCTTGTCAATTTCAGAATGTCTTTCGTCCTTTGTTCCTAAAGGAAATTTTCAATGCGTACAGAATTTTAAGTTGACAGTTTCTTTTTCTTTCAACACTTAAAAAAAAAAAAAAAGTGATGTGCTACTTTCTTCTGGCCTCCATGGTTTCTAACTCCAGTGTCATTCAAATTGTTTTTATCATTTTACCCCTATAGGTAAGGTTTTTGTCACTGCTTTCAAGATTTCTTTTTTGACTCTTGTTTTCAGAAGCTTGACTATGATTGTGTCATGGTATGAATTTATTTGGGTTTATTCTGTTTGGGGTTTGCTCAGCTCCTTGCATCTGTAGGTTTAGGTCTTTTGCAAAACTTGGAAAAATTTGAGCCATTATTACTCTTTCTTCTCTCTGGGCCTCTAATGATACAAATGCTGTATCTTTTGTTACAGTTCCACAGGTTCTTGAGGCTCTGTCTTTTTTTTCTTTAGCCTGTGCTTCCCTCTTATTCATTTTGTTTGCAGATTCTTTCCTCTGTTTTCTTCATTCTACTTTTGAGCTCATTCATTGAATTTTCAAATTTCAGTTATTGTATTTTTCAGTTTTACAATTGACATTTGGTTCCTCTTTCTATCTTCTATTTTTTTGCTGAGACTCTATTTTCATTTGTTTCAAGTGTGTTCTTAATTGCTTATTGAAGCATTTTATAATGGTTCCTTTAAAAACCTTGTCAGATAATTCTAATATTTATGTCATCCACTATTGGCATCTGTTGTCTTTTCTCATGCAAGTTGAGATTATTCCAGGTTCTTGATATGAGGAATGATGCTCTATTGTATCCTGAACATCTTTTTTATTATAAGACTTTGGATTTCAGAGAAAGCACTTATTTTAGCAGGCACCCACTAACATGAAACCAGCAAGGGGGCAGAAGGGTATTTCTTTACAGTTGGGCAAGAGGAGAAGGAAGTCGAGGCTTCTAACTTTGCCTTTCCTGATGCGGGTGGAAATGTGGCCATTTCCCCCCAGCCCCCATGGTGTTTGGTTGGAACAGAGCAGTTATTGTCTAAAAGTTTTCTTCTTCCTAGGATACTCACTTCCTGGTTCTTTGACTAGAGAAAGCTGGCTTTCCTGGGCCTTTATTTTTATTTTAAAAAATCTGTGCCTGTTGGCATTTCTAGGTTGCTGGCTTTTCCAGCATCCACTCTGAGCTATATGACGAAAACTGAAAACTCAGTGAACCAACCATCATGTCTTTCTTGGGCCTTAATTCCCTAGCTAATCTGCCTTCTCTCTATCTTACAGTCTTATGTTTATTTTATATATAATATCTAAGGATTTTAGCTGTATTTAGCAGAAAGGATTGGGAAAAGTACATCAGTATTTTGTCCCAGAATGGGAACAACCTACTTGATATTTATTATGTGGTAAGGAACTCTCTCTTTCAATACTTCCGACCTTTGCTCTGGTAGCAAAAGCTGATGAATGAAACAACCATGTAGGTATCTGCTATTATCCCTGCCCTCTTTATCACCCAGCCAAATCAGGCATTAATTAATTAATTTAAAAACATTTATTGTGGAAATTATGCTCAGATTTTAAAAGTATACATACCAAAGCTAGAAAGATCATGTCACAAAGAATGCATATATCATTATGAGAAAAAGGATTCACACAAAATGAGGTTGTAAAAATGTTAAGGATAAAAAGGTGAGTACTTTAAAAGTTATGTTCAGAGTAAATGGCATGGGAGTAAGGGATGATATTGGTGTGACATTTGTTAAGAATCGACTTTGTGGAAAGGGTGGCCTAAGATGGCAGTGCAGGAAGACTCTGAACTCACCTCCTCCCATGGACACACTCAATCTCTACCTACTATACAATTCTTCCAAAAGAACTGAGGGCTGATTGAGTTTCCTCATGGCAAACAGTAGGAAGACCAAACAGAGAAGAGTAGGAGAGACAGAGACATGGTGATGATGGAAACCCCATCCCCAACTCTGTGACCTACAGTTGGGAGGGTCATCACTGAGGGGCCCATGGGCAGATTCATCCACCTGGGGCAGCAAAAAAGCAGTAGTTTAAAGGGCAACTAGACTAAAGTGAAGGAAATCCATTTACTAACTGTAGAGCATCTGCCAATGGATAGAAACTGCTGGAACTCTCTCCAGGGTTGGGGGTGATGGCAAGTGCCATATGTTCTTCTTCCATCTTAATAGTGTAGGTGTAGTGTAGGTGGGAGCAGGGTTGAGGCACTCTAGCCAAATTGCTAGTGTTGCCCATTGTGCCTCAGGCCTCTGGCTTACAGTAGCTCTATGGTTCCCCCCAAGAAGTCCCCAGCATGGCATGCCTTGGGACCCCCAGGTTCATGCTTGTTCCAGATCTAGCCATCCTGCTTGGGTAGCCCCACGAAGCATGCCCTGGGACCCCACTAGCTCATGCTTGTTCCAGCCTGAGCTATCCCACCAAGTCAGCCTTGGCATGGTATGTCCAGGGACCTCCTGGTTCATACCTGCTCTGTTCCAGCGATCCCACCAGGCCAGCCCTGGCATGGTACACCCCAGGACACCTCTCCTCATGCCTACTCCAGCTGTCTTGTCAGAGAATCCCTTGTGCAGTGTGCCCCAAGCCTCCTGGCCTGCACTGGCTCCCAGTATGGCATGTCCTGGACTCCTTGGTCTGTGCTCACTCCAACTCTACCCATCCACCAGAACAGTTTTGATGCAGCATGCTCTGTGAGCCCCTGGCCTGCACCTGCTCCAGCTCCAGCTGGCCTGCCAAAGCCACCAGCCACATGCAGTCTACACAGGGGATGCTCCTATACAAGGCCACTTCTTCAAGACTGGGAGAAGTAGCTACTCTGCCTAATTGATAGAAACAGACAGAAGGTAAGACAAATGAGGAGACAGAGAAACATGTTCCAAAGGAAAGAACAAGATAAAACCACAGAAAAACCCTAGTGAAACAGGGATAAGTAATTCACCAGAAAAAGAGTTCAAAGTAATGGTTATAAAGACACCCATCAAACTTGGGAGAAGAATGTGGAACAACACAGTGAGAACTTCAACAAAGAGTTAGAAAATATAAGAAAGAACCAATCAGAACTGAAGAATGTAATAACTGAAGTGAAAAATACACTAGAGGGAATCAAGAGCAGATTAGATGATACAGAAGAATAAATTAGTGACCTGGAAGACAGAATAGCAGAAATCATCCCATCAGAACACACACACACACACACACACACACACACACACACACACACACAGGTTTAAAGGACCTTTGAGACAACATCAGGCATACTAACTTTCACATTATAGGGGGTCGAGAAGGAGAAGAGAGAGAGAAAGTAACAGAAAACTTATTTGAAGAAATAATGGCTGAAAACTTCCCTATCCTGGGGACGGAAACAGACATCCGGGTCCAGGAAGCACAGAGAATCCCACACAAGATGAAACCAAAGAGATCCACACCAAGACATATTATAATTAATATAGCAAAAGTTAAAGATAAAGAGAGAATCTTAAAGGCAGCAAGAGAAAAATAGTCACATACAAGGGAAACTCCATAAGTCTATGAGTTGATTTTCAGCAGAAATTTTGCAGGCCAGAAGGGAGTGGCAGGATATATTTAAAGTGCTGAAAAAGGGAAAAAACTGACAACTGAAACCATGGCCTGTCAAGATTATCACTCAGAATTGAAGGAGAGAGAGAGAGTTTCCCAGATAAGAAAAACTAAAGGAGTTCATCACCACAAATTTTACCTTACAAGAAATGTTAAAGGGTCTTCTTTAAGTAGGATAGAAAAGGCTGTAAGTAGAAAAAAGAAAATATATGAAAGAAAAAAACCCACTGGTTAAAAAATAAACTCACTGATAAAGGCAAATATATAGTAAAGGCAGTGGTCAGCTACTTAGAAAGCTAGTATGAAGGTTAAAAGACAAAAATAGTAAATCAACTATGACTACAATAAATAGTTAAGGGATACACAAAATAAAAAGCTGTAAAATATGATGTCAAAAACATAAAATGTGGTGGAGGGCAGTAAAAAGGTAGCAACTTTAGAATGCATTCAAACTTAGGCAATTACCAGTTAAAAATACACTGCTATTTACATATGACAATGTAGGTCAATATATATAAACTTCATGGAAACCACAAACCAAAAACCTACAATAGATACACAAAAAATAAAGAGAAAGGAGCTGGAACATAAAGCTAATGAAAGTTATCAAATCACAAGGGAAGAGAGCAAGACAAGAAGAAAGGAATGAGAACTACCAAAAAGTCCCAGAAAACAATGAACAAAACGGCAATAAATACATACCTATCATTACTTACTTTAAATGTAAATGGACTAAACGCTCCAATCAGAAGACACAGAGGGGCTCAACGGGTAAAAACAAAAACCAAACAAACAAAAAAACAAGACCCATTTATAAGCTGCCTACAAGAGACTCACTTCAGGACTAAAGACATACAGAGACTGAAAGTGAAGGGATGGAGAAAGATATTCCATGCAAATAAAAATGAAAAGAAAGCTGAAACAGCAATACTCATATCAGATTAAACAGACTTTAAAATAAAGATTGTAACAAAAGACAAAGAAGGGTATTACATAATGATAACCACGTCAATACAAGAAGAGGATACACCATAAGTATTTATTTATTTGGATGCACCCAACACAGGAGCATCTAAATATATAAAGGAAATAAAGGAAGAAATTCACAGTAATATAATAATATTAGGTGACTTTAATACCCTAGTTACATGAATGCATAGATCACCCAGGCAGAAAATCAATGAGGAAACATTGGCCTTAAACAACACATTAGACCAGATGGACTCACATATGGACTATTTTATCTCCAAACTGCAGAATACACTTTCATCTCCAGTGTACATGGAACATTCTCCAGGATAGATCACATGCCAAGCCACAAAACAAGCCTCAATAAATTCTAGAAGACTGAAATCATATCAAGCATCTTTTGCAACCAGAATGGTATGAAACTAGAAATCAATTACAAGAAGAAAACTGGAAAGAACACAGACACTTAGAGACTAAACAATATGCTACTAAACAACCAATGGATTAATGAAGAAATCAAAGAGAAAATTAAAAAAAAACCTTGAGACAAATGAAATGGAAACACAACTTCCCAAAATCTATGGGATACAGCAAAAGCAGTTCTCAGAAAAACAAAGGCCTACCTCAAGAAACAAGAAAAATCTCAAGTAAACAATCCAACCTTACACCTAAAGGAAGTAGAAAAAGAAAAACAAAGCCCAAAGTTAGTAGAAGGAAGGAAATAACAAAGATTGGAGTGGGACTTAAAAAGTTTGAAAAAAATCAATGAAACTAAAAGCTGGTTCTTTGAAAAAGTAAGTAAAATCAATAAACCTCTAGCCAGACTCATCAAGAAAAAAAAGAGAGGGAGGGCCCAAATAAATAATCAGAAATGAAAGAGGGGAAGTGACAACTGACACCACAGAAACACAAAAAATCATGAGACTACTATGAAAAAGTATAAGCCAACAAACTGAAAAACCTACAAGAAGTGGATAAATTTTTGGAAATACACAATCTTCCAAAATTGAATCATGAAAAATTGAAAATCTGAACAGACCAATTGCAAGTAATGAAACTGAATCAGTAATTTAAAAATTCCCAAAAAGCAGGGGCACCTGAGTGGCTCAGTTGGTTAAGCGTCTGAATTCGGCTCAGGTCATGATCTCAGGGGGTCCTGAGATCAAGCCCCGTGTTAGGCCCCCCACTCAGTGGGAGTCTGCTTGTCCCTCTGCCCCTCCCCCCACTCATGCTCTCTCTCTCTTTCTCTAATAAATAAATACAATCTTAAAAAAAAATTCCCAAAAACCAAAAGTCTAGGATCAGATGGCTTCACAGGTGAATTCTACCAAATATTTAAAGAGTTAGTATCTCTCCTTCTCAAATTACTGAAAAAAACTGCAGAGGAAGGAACACTTCCAAACTCATTTTATGAACCCTGATATCAAAACCAGACATAAGAAAATTACAGCCAATATCCCTGATGAACATAGATATAAAAGTTCTCAACAAAATATTAGCAAACAGAATTTAAAATACATTCAAAGAATCACACACCACAGCCAAGTGGGATTTATTTTAGGGATGCAGGGGTGGCTCGGCATCTGCAAATTAATCAACATGGTACACACAACATTAACAAAATGAAGAATAAAAATCCTACCATCACCTAAACAATGCAGAGAAAGCATTTGACAAAATTCAACATCCACTTATGATAAAAATTCTCAACAAAGTGGGCATCGAAGGAACATACCTGAACATGATAAAGCCCATATATGACAGACCCACAGCTAACATCATACTCAATGGTGAAAAGCTGAAAGCTTTTTCTCTAAGATCAGGAAGAAAACAAGGATGCCCACTCTTGCCACTTTTATTCAATTATTGGAAGTCCTAGCCACAACAATTAGGCAAGAAAAATAAGTAAAAGGCATCCAGATCAGAAAGAAAGAAATAAAACTGTCACTATTTGCAGATTATATGATACCATTTATAGAAAACCCTGAAGATTCCACCAAAAAGCTATTAGACCTAGTAAATGAATTCAGTGAAGTTGCAGATTACATTACCATACAGAAATTGGTTGCATTTCTACATGCTAATAACAAGCTATCAGAGAGAAAAATTAAGGAAACAATCCTATTTATAACGGCATCAAAAAGAATAAAATATCTAGGAATAAATGTAACCAAGGAGGTGGGAGACTGGTACTCTGAGAACTACAAAACACTGATGAAAGAAACTGAAGATGAGACAAATAAATGGAAAGATACACAGGGCTCACAGACGGGAAAATTACTATTGTTAAAATAGCTATACCACCTGGAGCAATCCACAGATTCAATGCAATCCCCACCAAAATACCAATGGCATTTTTTACAGAACTAGAACAAAGAATCCTAAAATTTTTATGGAATCAGAAAAGACCCCGAATAGCCAAAGCAACCTTGAGAAAGAACAAAGGTAGAAGCATCATTCTCTCTGATTTCAAACTATACTACAAAGATATAGTAATCAAAACAATATGGTATTGGCATGAAAACAGACTCATAGATTAATGGACTAGAATAGAGAGCTCAGAAATAGACCTGCACATGTATGGTCAATTAATCTACAACAAAGGAGGCAAGAATAGGCAATGGGGAAAAGACAGTCTCTTCAAATGGTTTTGGGAGAACTGGACAGTTACATGCAAAAGAATGAAACTGATCACTTTCTTACTCCATGTACAAAAACAAACTCAAAATGGATTAAAGACTTGAAGCTCCTAGAAGAAAACAAAAAGCTTACTAGCTTTTTGACATTGGTCTTAGCAATATATTTTTTGGACCAGTATCCTCAGGCAAGGGGAACAAAAGCTAAGATGAACAAATGAAACTACATCAAACTAAAAAGCTTTTGCACAGTGAAGGAAATCATCAACAAAATGAAAAGACAACCTACTGAATAGGAGAAGATATCTGCAAATCATGCACATTTGATAAGTGGTTAATTTCCAGAATATATAATGTACATAACTTAGTATCAAACCCCCCCCACAAAGTACCTGATTAAAAAATGCACAGAGGATTTGAATAGACACTTTTCCAAAGAAGATGCACAGATGGCAACAGGTGCCTGAAAAGATGTTCAACATCGCTACTCATCAGGGAAATGCAAATTAAAACCACAAGGAGATATCACCTCACACTGGTCAGGTTGCCTATGTGGAAAAAGAGAACTCTCCTACACCGCTGGTGGGAATGTAAATTGGTACAGCCACTATGGAAAACAGTATGGAAATTCTTCAAAAAATTAAAAATAGAACTATCAAATGATCCAGCAATACCACTTCTGGGTGTTTACTGAAGAAACCCCAAACACCAGTTTGAAGAAATATATGTTCTATGTTCACTGCAGCATTATTCACAAGAGCCAAGATACGGAAGCAGCCTGTGTCTATCAATAGAGGAATGGATAAAAAAGATGTGACACACACACACACACACCCACACACAGAGACACACAGAGGACTATTACTTAACCATAAAAAAGAACAAAATCTTGCCATCTGTGACAACACGGATGGACCCAAAGAGTCTAATGCTAAGTGAAACAAGTCAGACAGAGAAAGACAAATATCATATGATTTCACTTACATGTGGAATCTAAAAAACACAAGAAATGAATGAACAAAACAAAACAAAACAGAAACTGACTCAGATGCAGAAAACAAACTGTTGATGAAGAGGGAGGCAGTGATTGGGGGGTCGGCAAAATAGGTGAAGAGGATTAAGAGGTACAAACTTAACAGTTATAAAATAAATAGGTCACAGGAATGTAATGTATAGCATTGGGAATATAGTTACTAGTACTGTAATAACTTTGTATGGTGACAGGTGGTAACTAGACATCATGGAGATCATTTTATAATATATATAACCTGAAACTAACAGGATATTGTATATCAGTTATACTTAAAAAAAATAAAGCTATATTTGATCAGAAAAAAAAGGAACCCACTGTGTGTGTGTGTGTGTGTGTTGTGTGTGAGAGTGAGTGTGTGTGTCTGAGGAGGAGGCAGCTGACAGACACTCAGTAATGCACAGAGCCTGCAACAGAGGAATCAGTTGCTCCTGGCTTCGTCAAGGAAAAATTTTAACTATCAGAAACAGTACAGAATCATAAAAAGTAGATGAAATCAGCTATGAAAACCATAAAGCGAGTTATAATACCACTTTTTGACAGTGCAAAAACAGCACATTTTTCATTAATCTAGAAAATCAAAGAAAAGTTCTATAAATAAGTCATAATGGATTAGCCAGTATCCAAGTGGAGGGAAACAGCCACATACACAACACGGAACAGTGACTCGGGACAATTGGACAATACTTCCCTCACAACCCAAGACCCCTGGAAATTTTTTTGTTTTTGTTACTTGTTTTGTTACTTGATACCATTGCCTCCTTATAGGTATTATTCTTTCTTTTTATAGGTGAGGACAATAAGATCCCTAATAAGAGACAGAGCTGAGATTCTATTTCCAGAAATTTGCTCTATGAAAATAATCAGGAGTGTTTAAAAACATTTCTCTAAAGGATATATGCTGTTACATTATTTGCAAATAGGAAAGGATTTGTAAACAACCAAATGCCTGACAATAGGGGATTTTTAAATAATGATACACCTTTATGAGGGAATACTTTTTATTATTATGCACTCATTATAAACATATTAGAATACTGACTTCATGAAAAATTCTCACAGTGTATTTGTGAGGAAATGGGCTTTCCGGTATACCAGTCATCTGAGGGCAGAGAAACTGATCAGAAACACCGAAGTGTTGACTCTGCTTTTTTTTTTCCTGGGACAGGATGGGGTTTTGCTGACTCTGGGTTTTACTTCAGATTATCAGATGGTGCCAGTGTCTATAAACAGGTTCTTCAATGGGATTATTAAGCATACAGATTGCATTAATCTTCTTGACTAGTTATGTGAGGTCCAAGCATAAAGGGACTGAGGTGTGAGCATCCTGTTAGAAGCTCTAGGGGTACCTGGGGATCTGTGCCAGTGTATGGGACATCTATTCCAGCTCTGTGGGGCTCCTGTGCCTCAGCTGTGTTTCCGTATCCTTTGGCAAATAAAATGAGGACCTAATCTAACCTCACAGGGTATACATGTGTGGTCCTTCCCAGTCTATTAGCTACAAAGCAGCATGATCATAATTACATTATATATATATATATATATATATATATATATAAATATATATGCACAAAAATTATATATACAGAGAAAAAAAAACCACTGGAAGGATATACACCCAAATGTTAACTGTGGATAATTTTGGATGCTGGAATCATGAGATTTAAATATTTTTTGAACTTTTCTCTATTTTCCAATTTTTAACCAACAGAACATATGCTAGCCTTTTCAAGTCTACTTGATGATTCTCTTAATACATCATTAAAATTAGCTTGTTAGTATTTTATTCAGAATTCTGGAAGGATCTATATTTACGGGTGAACCTGACATATTTATACTCATCTATTTTAAATTTGGGGGGCAATTTTTGGCAGGTTTTGCATCATGGGGAGTTTAGCTTGGAAGAATAAATTGGATGGTGTTCTAAAAAAGTCTCAACAGTATGAAAATTATCTGTTCCTTGAAAGTTTAGTACTTACCAGCAGTAAACCATCTAGTCACAGAGCTTTTTCAGAATGGTGATTCTTCGGTATCTTTTATAATTTATTTCTTGGTTACTATCTATTTCTTTTGTTGATTTTGTTATTTTTTTCCAAAAAATTCTATTTAATTTCTATTTTCAAGGTTATTTATTTCACAAAATTTATAGAATATTCTCTCTTTTAAAAAGATTTTCTTTATTCATTTGAGACACAGAGATACAGAGAGAGAGAGAGAGCATGAATGGGGGAGAGGCAGAGGGAGAGGGAGAAGAAGGCTCCTCGCCGAGCCAGGAGTCCAATGTGGGGCTCTATCCCAGGACCCTGGGATCATGACCTGAGCCGAAGGCAGACGCTTAACCATCTGAGCCACCCAGGCGCCCCTAGAATATTCTCTTAAAACAAAACCCATGGTATCTAGTATATCACTTCCCCTAAATTTTGCTTTCTTGTCCCTTTTTCTTCATTGTATTTGTCAAAAATTTGTCTATTTTCTTTTCAAAGAAACAGCTCAATCTGTGTAATAATTCTAGTATTTTGTGGCTTTGCTTCCTTTTATATTTTTTGGCTTTATTTTATAATACTTTTACACACTTCTTGAGTTGAAGGCTTATTTCAGCTATTTTTTTTAAAGGATTTTATTTATTTGACAGAGAGAGACACAGTGAGGGAGGGAACACAAGCAGGGAGAGTGGGAGAGGGAGAAGCAGGCTTCCCGTGGAGCAGGGAGCCTGACATGGGGCTCGATCCCAGGACCCTGGGATCATGACCTGAGCTGAAGGCAGCCGCTTAACGACTGAGCCGCTCAGGCGTCCTATTTCAGCTATTTTGATTCTTTCCTAATAATGGAAGCATTTGGGGTTATCAATTTGCTGCTGAGTATGTATATCTATGGTTGCAGGTGATCCTCCTCATTATGCTGGGTTTTTATTTACACTCTAAATAGACGGTTGGTAGTAGTTTTAAGTTCTCCTTTGATCAAACAGTTATTTAGAAGATGGAATTCCATACAAAATGACATTTAAGAAGGATAAAGATTACATTTGGGTCCCCAAAATAAAAATGGTGGATGTAGCTTAGTATATGTCAAAACTTTGAGTGGCATGATAGCTTTAGCCTGAGGGGGGAATCTTAGGGTTAAGGGTAGACAATCTGGTAAAGGAGAGAAGGGAGGGGCAGGCAGCACAGCTCATTTACTGTGAACTAGGATGGGATGGTGATAGGGAATGGCCTGGGGAAGGGATTAGGCCATAAAGGAAATTTATACAGCACTAGGTCCCTCCCAAAGGTCTCTGAAACCTTCTGTTGGCCTTAGGGAAGGATAAAAGTCAACAGAACCTGCCACATTTGGCAAGAGAGAAATTCAGTGATACAGAAGGTCAGTAAACTTGGACATAAATTATGCCTCATATTTGACTGCTGGTGCTATTGTCGCATATGGAATTCTTCTGTTACAAACCAAAGAATCCAGAGATCCTCCTGATCATCCAATTGGGCTATTTACCTAGTCTTAGAGAAAATGAGGAACTAATGCCCAAATTCCAATTTTATGAAAAGCTTTGGGACACAAGTCTTGATCATCAGTTTCAGACACCAGAGAGCACAGATGTTACCTCATGGGGCCTGTGTCATTTCCTGGATTTCCATCTTTTATGACATCAAATGTCATAGATGACAATAAGCCATTAATTCTTAACCAGCTGTCTGATGCTCTGCTTCCCTTAGATGGGTGCCCTGGCTTGGAGAATCTGCTTGAATAGCACCAAAACATTCTTGAGTTTATGATTCTTGAGTTTACATCATTACTACCTGACTAATAACATTTGCTAAGGAATATAAATTCTTTTGTTCTGACGTTAGTCCTTTAGATTCTTTTAGATTTATTGTATTTTCTTTTTAGAATGGGTGAAGAATGTCCTAGATACACCAAGACAAAAAAAAAAAAAAGCTATGGCTTGGAACTCTGGATCATATTTGGAACAAGGTTTTATTTCCAGTTGAATAAAGACCCACATGTAACCCAACCAAGCAAACAGATATTTCACACACAGACAAAAATACAATAACACACAAATATACATTGGTTCCTAAATGTTCCTGGGTTTGTTGATAGTTTTTGTCTGTTTCTAAAATAATATTTATTTATTTGTAAATAAAGGCCCATCAGAGAACAGCCAGCCACCTTCTCTGGACTGACGGCTTTGAATCGAGTGGAGCCCTCTGGTCCCTCTTCAGATACAAGTGTTCTTGGTGGGGGTGAAGTGTGTGTATGTGTGTGTGTAAATATCACTGGGAAGTAGAGGAAAAATCTGCACATTTTGCTTGTGTAATAGACAAGCATTGAAACTGGGCATCCTGATGTGTGAGTGTCCTAGAGGATGTTGGGCTAGTCCCCATGTGGGATGCTTCTTGGAAATCCCTGCTTTGCTTTGGCCAGGCTACCTCTTCACTGCACCACTAAGCAAGACCAGTTTGCAGGTGCATCTCCATCCTGTCCTTAGCACTGTTTGAGAGATGGTGCCAGGAAGCAGTTGCCTTCTGGCGACACAGACTTGCTTCCTTTATAGTCAGGTGAGTGGTACCACTAGTGACACTGGTTTGAAAAGCCTCTCTTGACCCAGAGAACACCTACAAGCAGGGAATTCAACATCCTTCTCTGGACAACGGGGATAGGAGCTACAATGTGGCAGCCACTCTGGAGGGCCTGCACCCAAAGGCCATTAGCACAACTACTCCCCTGGCAGAAAGAGCTGAAAGGTGGATTGGGTGAAGGCCATCTGGATGGGAGTATGGGGAGACAAGGTAGAAATGGAAGGGCACTGGCCTCTGAGAGGCTGGGCTAGCTGGCTGTTTTTCAGCCACCGGATGGATCTATGATGGAATGCTGAGAGATTCTTGGTGATCAGAATTTCATGCTCCCCTGGGCTGCTTTCTCATGCTGTCCTCAGGGATAAGGTTGTGCAGGGACTGCTTCTAGAGATGAAATCATGTGGTGGGGACATGCAGGACCCACTGCACCCTACTGAGGCCCTGCTGCGATATGACAGTCTCAGAAGAAAGAAATCTACCGTGAAGGGTACCTCTTGTACCTTCTAGTACTTGAGTATTTTAAAGCAATACAGCACATGAGAGATCCTGCCACTTGTGTACTTGCTCATGCTGTTCTTATATTTTCTTATATATATTTTCAGTTCACTTTACACAGTGCAGCCCTAGACCACTGCCCTCAAGGGAACTCTATAATCCATGTGGCAATAAAAATTTACCCGAGCTCCTGGACTACGTAAGAAAACACAGCAAAAACAGCTTCCCTGAGATATAATTTACATACCACACGAGTTCACCGGTTTAAGGTGTATAATTCAATGTGTTTTAGTATGTTCAGAGGGTTGTGCAACCATCACCATAATCTCATTTTAGAATATTCTTGTCCCTTTTAAAGAAATCCTGCACCCATTAGCCATCAATTGTCATTTCCCTCATCCTTACTTCCCCTTGTTCCAGCCCTAAGCAAGCACTGACCTGCTTTCTATTGCTACAGATTTGTCTATTCGGGACATTTCATATAAATGTAAGCATGCAATATGTGGTCTTTGGTGACTAGCTTCTTCCACTTGGCATAACATTTTCAAGGATCATCCATGTTGTAGCATGTATTAGTACAATATGGTGGTTGAACACTATTCCATTGTATGGATATACCACATTTTGTTTATCCATTCATTGGTTGATGAACATTGGGTTGTTTCCACTTTTCAGTTATTACAAAGTTATGAACATTTCTGTACAAGTTTTGTGTGGACACATGTTTTCCTTTCTTGTGGGTTTCTACCTAGAAGTGGAATTGCTAGGTCCTATGGTAACTCTATGTTTAGTCTTTTGAGGAACTGCCAGTCTGTTTTCCAAAGCAGTGGTAGGTACCATTTTGCATTTCCACCAGGAGTATATGAGGGGTCCAATTTCTCCACATGCTTGTCAACACTTGTTATTGTTCATCTTTTTTATTCTAGCCACAGTGGTATGTGTGAAATGGGAGCTCACTGTGGCTTTGGTTTGTATTTCCCTGATTAATAATACTGAGCATCTTTTCATGTGCTTATTGGCCATGTGGGTATCTTCTTTTGAGAATGTCTACTCCAATCCTTTGCCTTTAAAAACACTTCATTACTGAGTTGTAATAGTTCTTCATATATTCTGGATAAAAAGTCTCTTATCAGATATGCAACTTGCAAATATTTCTCCCTGTCTTGATGGTATTGCTGCAGCAAAGTAATTTTTTTCATTCAATCACTTATTCATTCACCCATGCAACAAATATCTATTGAACACAAAAGCATTAGGCACTATTCTAAAGCAGCAAAAGTTTTTAATTAATTAATTCTATTTTTCTTTTGTCACTTCTCCTTCCTTGACTACTTTTAATCATAGTAGATGCTTGAATTTATATGATTCTGTAAGAGTTTTCAAAGCCTTTTCCTTTCAAGCCCCTCCTGTAAGCCTCACAGTAAACCTATAAAGTAGGAAAGTCAGGTATCATTACGTCCACTTTATAGAAGGTAAAACAGAGAGGCTAAATTGCCTCCTCAAGATTGCACAAGAGAGGCTGGGACCCAAGTCCTAGGCTCCTATGCTAACCTGTGCTCTCTGAGGAGCCAAACTTTCCCAGCAAGGGGAGTAAATTATCAGACTTTTTGGCCTCAGCATGGCACATTTAGATAATTTTGCCCCACGAGGCAGGATGGTGTATAGGCTTTAGAATCATACAGGCCCGGTGGACATTTTACCTCCTTTGCTTGCTGGCTGTGTGACCTTGGGGAGGTTGCTTAACCTCTCTGAGCTTCAGGGGCCTCACTGGCATTAAGGGGGTAATAACAGTGGCAACCTCAGAGGGTTGCTAGGTGGACTAAATGAGAAAATGCATGTGATGTTCTTAATTAGCACAGTGCCTAGCATAGAGCAAGTGCTCAATAAATACAGGTTAACATTATTTAATTTTTGATAACTGTTACTTCTTTCAAGATGGTAGCCTAAACAAGTAGGAATTCCTCTAGTTTACTTGCATTCTTAACTCGCATTACCCATCTGGTCATTTCATGGAATTTTAAAATGTTTGATCAAGAAGGAACCTGGGAGATCAGCTAGTTTGGCTCTCTAGGAAAGGGGTGTAGCACAGTGTGTCCAAGATCACATGGCAAATGAGCTTTCGAACATTACTTATCAGACATCTCCTCTTCAATTATCCACAAACCTGGTTGTTTTAGTGCCAAGTTCCAGGCAGCTCTGATCTTGAACAAGGTCAAAGCTTAAAAAGCACCCATGGGGGTCCAGAGGGGGTCAGAGAGATGGCAGCACCCCAGTCTTAGGCTGGGATAATGTTTGGCTCCTGAAAACCATCCTCCTAACCCAATCTCTGTCTGAATAAACCAATTGCATTTCTCTCCTGTGTTTAAAGCAAATAAAGCGAGCTTCTGAATGTCAGCAGCATGTGGTGTTTAATTTGCATCTCACCAAGGAATACAAGACTTAAGGATGATGAGCAAAAGGGATTTTTATGGAAACCAAATTACAGCATCCGAGACACAGACTCGGGGCCGTATCGGCTCAAGCTGTGATCTTGTTAGCTGTTGTTAACCGAGCCGGGTTTGTTCCTTGGATAAGGACTCTCAGGACAAATGTGTAAAACATTATTCAGGTGTTTCTGCGGGAAGTGCTGTTCATAAGGGCCTTTTCAAAGGCTATGTAACAGAGCATAGCTGATAGACTGTGGCTGGCGGCAGGGAGCAAGGACCACAACTAAAGTCAACAAAAACACAGTAAGGACATGCATGTCTCCTAGTAAGAAGCCCCAGGGAAAGGCATTTCCAGGACTAATTCAGAGGCTCAGTGGTCTCACCAAGGACCCAGGTTCTTTGCATCTTTTTTCACTGCCACCCTTGGCTCGTCGGCAGGCTGATTGTCCTCACTGCCCTCAGGCGGCTGCTGCAGTCCTATACACACAATGATGTCCGTACTAATGGATATTCCTCTCTGGACTCGCTTGCTAAGCAGACCACTCCTCACTGGCTTCAACTGCATCACATGCCCATGACCAAACCTGTTCCATAGCAAGGCTAATAAGGCCATTAAGACCATTAAGATCGGCTAAGACCCATCAATAGTCACCCCTTAGGACTGAAGACTGACCAGCCTCCCCTAAAGAACATGCTATTCAGCGTAGGGCGAACCCACAGGGGTTTTCTTGTAAGGAAGCAGAGAGTAGCTGCTGGATAGGCAATCGATGGTGTCTTCCTCATACAGAAAGCCTGCCCCATTAATGCAGCATACGCAACAAATCTAACCAGTCAGATACAAGGTTAGCTTGAAAGGTCATCCCAGCTAAAATTCAAGCAGATCTCTGCAGCCTGGACACCTGCACACCTGGGTTCTAGTCACACCTGTGGGCCTCTGCTTCCTCATCTGTTAAGAGATGGGCACGCAAACAATGAATTATGGAACACTACATCAAAAACTAATGATGCAATGTATGGTGATTAACATAACATAATAAAATAAAATTGAAAAAAAAAGAGACGGTCATGGATGAGATGACGTCTGAGGTTCCTCTGACCTCCAATATCTATAGTTAATTACAAAGAAAATCTATAGTTAATTACAAAGCAAACCCTGGTGACCCTCATTTTCATTACTTATCTCTACAAATGCCTTATATCAGAATTCCTAACTAGACGCTATCGTAATTTCTATGTTAATTCTTTTCCTTTCCCCCATTAGGGATGATGAGCAGTGGGGAGGCCAAGAAAACAGCCAGAAGACATCAGTGCCAGGAGTCAGAGATGATTCGCTACTGGTAGTTCGTCCAGAGTTGACTATAACATGCTGTCTTGTGTTTTCTTCCTCAATGTGCATGTAGGATTCCTGCATAACGGCTGAGCGTATGACACATTCCTAGCTTTGCTACTGCTAGAAGTCTAGGCAATCACAAACATTCCCCTGACAACTATGCATGGAGCCTCTGATATGCCAGGTGCTGTCCTGGTGGCTGGAGATTTCTTATGTTGCTGTGTGTAAAGTGACTTCAAGGATGAGCCAAAGGCATTATCTGCCTGAAGCCAGTTATATCCAGAGCACTTTCCATATTAGTTTCAGGTCAATGAGGAGTTCTCTGCCATTAAGAATTTTAAGTGCTTTCTTGCCCTGCGCTGTGGCTTTGTACACACTCCCTGCCTGGCACTGTTCTGAGTGTGGTGGGGACAAGAAGCACCATGTTAGGGGCGCCTGGGTGGCTCAGTCGTTAAGCGTCTGCCTTCGGCCCAAGTCATGATTCCAGGGTCCTGGGATCGAGCCCCATGTTGGGCTCTCTGCTCCACGGGAAGCCTGCTTCTCCCTCTCCCACTCCTCCTGCTTGTGTTCCCTCTCTCACTGTGTCTCTCTCTGTCAAATAAATAAAATCTTTAACAACAACAAAAAGAAGCACCATGTTAATCCACGTCCTCAAAGTTGGAGGGCCTAGGATAATGTTCACAAGAAGACAGTATATTTCAAGTGCGAAATTCTGTGATAAAATTCTTACTCGTAAGAGTTTAGAGACCAGGAGAATAACTCCAGAGAAACTCCAGGAGGGCTGGAGTTTGCAGGTAGGTGTCCCTGGAGGAAGTGGTGCCTGAGCAGGGCCCTAACCTAGATTTAGCTAGTGGAACAGTGAAGGGGACAAGCTCTAGGCAAAGGGGTGGATTACGGGTGGGAATCCAGAAGCTAGCAGGAAACAGATCCACAGAGGGCGGTTGTGCAGGGGGGAGTCAAAACAGTCTCGGGTGGGGGTGGAGCTATTTATATTTCCTTTGATTTTACAGAGTCCGGCACCAAGCAGCCCTTCTATGTAGACACACAGGTGGTGATGAGAAGAGCTGAAGAAATAGATTGGGATTGACTGATTTCCTGTACTGTGCAAAGCAGAAATTCTTTGAGCAAATATACGTGATTTAAAATAGGAAGACCATTCTGAGTGTGAGGCTCATGGGAGAAATGCTGGATCAGGGGGTCTCCGGCCCCACTTTGGTGCAGCCGCTGCTGGAGTAGAGGGCAAATGAGTCAGGGAGATGGGCTCTCCTTCAACCACTGTGGCCCTCTCAGAACATATTCTGTGGAGGCTGTGCCCCTGGGAGACACTCACGATCGTAAGCGATACCCACGTGCAGAAGCTGAGAATGAACTGAACCGAGAAGGAAATTACAAGGATGACATTTTATTCGAGGAAAGGAACACTGGAGTCAGGCCTTTGTTTCTTTAAGGTTTGCTGCAAATAGAGAGGTTGTTTTACAGGTAGGCTGAGCAAAGAGGGAGAAAGGAAGGGCGGTGGGGGGTGGGTAAGAAACAGAAGGGGGAATGAAATAAACTGAAATGTGGTCAGTATAATTTTATTTGCTTTATTATTCCTGAGGATGGTGCCAATAAGTCTGAGTTCTGTGACTCCCCAGCTCCACCATCACAGAAAATGTGAGCCATCCTGCTCCCAGAAATGAGCTTCCCACTAAAAGGAGAAGCATCACCAAGCATCGTACAACAGGTCAATAAAACTCCCAGCTGAGGCCCCGCCTGAATGGATGGTGTTCTCCCAGCAGGGTCTGAATGGTCCCAGGCATCGGCCTGGGGACAAGCCAGGCCTGCAGGGCTGCAGCCTGTACTTTCACTCAACACACAGCACGGAGTCAGGAAATGCAGTCAGGCCCCAACTGGGCTCTGGGTAAAAGGCTGGAGCACTGAGATGGGTGCTAGAGACAGTCCTTGCCTACAGGGAGCTCGCAGTTGGAAGCTCTGGCTTGTCTCTTTGATCAGGATCTGCCTCAAAGATAGTCTCACTTTTTTCCAATGAAAGAAAAATGAGTTAGAGAGTTCAGAGGAGGAAGAGAGGACAGGAGGGAGGTATGTAGGCAGCCATCAGGGTACACCTGGCAATGTGTGCCTCAGTTAATCCCAAGGAGCAAAATGCATGTGGGACCTCAGAGTGTCACATGAGAGAAAACACTCCATTAGGATCTTAAAACCTGAAAAGATAGGATTTTCCTGATGCCAAAAATGGCCCAGCTTCTCCCAGCCCTGGAGCCAGGTCCTGCCACATGGTTTGAAGGCCCCATTGCATAAGTATGTGAGCCCCTTGTTCAAAAAGCAGGAAAAAAAGGTGTCATTACAAGTACTAAAATATAAAGCTCCCTCATTTCTTCCATGGTTTCTCAATTGGTCATGGCATTTTTTTAAAAGATTTTATTTATTTATTTGAGAGAGAGAGAGAGCATAAGCAGGGGGAGTGGGAGAGAGAGGGGCACGCTCCCTGCTGAGCAAGGACCCTGATGCAGGACTTGATCCCAGGACCCCAGGATCACAACCTGAGCCGAAGACAGACGCTTAACCGACTGAGCCACCCAGGCACCCCAGGTCATGGCATTTTTTTATTTGCTATTTCATGTTGTGCTTTCTGGGCATCAGGGTACTTGTGGGGTGAGTACAGACTCTCACAGGCATCTGGGGAACTTGTCTTGTGGTGCTGGGGCGGGTAGTCAAGTTGAGTCAGGCATCTGCCCTTTCCAGGGCCTGCTACCCCAACGACGATGGGCAAAGGGTAAAGCCCAAGGGTATTGTGACCTTTGCACTGGGACATACTAGGCACCTGCATCAGGGCAGAGGAAAGGCTTGCTCTGGAAGAGTCGCCATTGAATGAGCCTGGAGCTGCCAGCCTGGGGGGCGGAAAGGACCACAACGGTGCTTGAGGCATGTGTGCCCCCCCGACTCCCCCTGGGGTGCAGTATGGCAGCAGCTGCTGCTCAGGATGGAGAGGGAACGCAGAGTGGGGCCAGGGCAGGGGAGCGGGCGGCTCCCTGGGAGGCATGTGACCCAAGACTCCAAGCTGCTGCACACTCCACTCTCTCTTAGATTTTGCTTATGAAACATAAATTCAAAGACCAAACTAATAAGGATTTCAGGAGGGCAACCACAGAGTATTAAACTAAGTGCAGACCATCTGATCATGGGGCCCTTTGAGACCTCACAGTTCACTGGTCCAGGAAGCTGGTCCTACCTGGGGCCATAGATCCCAGGTCTTCTACCGTCATCCTTCTCCAAAACAAAATACCCAGCATGCAGGCTGCCATCCAGACCCCTGGGACTGTGGTCTTCTGAGAGCGCCCAGTTTCCTGCCTGCAATCCACCCTGCTGCCTCTCTGCTGGCATTCACCGAGTTGCTCACTGATGTAAAGGTGGAAGAAAATTCCGCCCACTATCTCCAGGTAACCAAGGTGGTGATAGTTTTGGAAGCTCAAAGGAATTTCTGTGGAGATGGGGTTTTAAATAAGTTGGAGTCCCATGTAATTAAAATAATGAATTAAAATGGCCACTTCAGTAATTGCTTTTATATTATAATATTTACTACCATTGCCATTGTGTAACTTAACTCATTAATTACATTTGGAAAAAAGTTTGGCAATGAATAATTAATAGGACGTGATAACCGAGGGAGTCATGGTGGTTAAGAAACAGAGCTTGAAAGAAAGTGTCACCCACACGCAGTTCCGTTAATGAGAGCCTCACAGCCTGACAGCCACATGCTCGGAGGTGATGCTCTCAGCCCGTCACCTGCTGTTCTCAGAGGTCAGCAGAAAACTCTCTTTGGCCTCAACTGCAGATGTGGAAATAGGTCAGGAACTCTCCTCAGTGGCAGCAGGAAAGTCTCCACTTTATCAAAACAGACAGTTCTTGGCACAAATAACTCAGCAAAATACAAATTAGGGACGGCATCAAAAGGTCCACACAGTGCTGCCCATGCCTTGCCTCATAGAAAGTGAAAGTCTGATGTTTTCCATCAGGACACATATGGTGGGCAGTGGGGGGCAGGAGTTCATCCAGATGCTTCTGAGCTGCAAATGGTTCCATCCCCACCTGGATTTCCAAACAGGTCCAAACACTTGCAGCAAGTATAGCACTCAGTCCACACACACACACACACACACACACACACACACACACACAGATATACACTCATGTGGAAAATCAAGAGGAACCACAGTGTACCACTTCTGACAGGGAGAGGCTTATTCTACTGAAAAAGGAAAATTATTTTTCAAGGAAGCTCTCTTGAAAAGCAGCATAGAATTGTGACTTAAGCTGCATCCACAGTGTGTATACAGATGGCCTTCCAAGATCTTGACATTTTCTTATGTAATTCCCAACAAAGATCAAATACTTTTATAGGATATTTTTTTTTCATAATGGTCTTTTGACCAAAATAGGGTTTCTGTAGGGTTGCCAGATCAAATAGAGGGTAACCAGTGAAATTTAAATTTCAGATAACCAATGCATAATAAGCAACGTGAGGGATGTACTTATATTAAAGAATTATTCATTGTTCCTGTATTTTTATTTGCTAAACCTGGCAATCTTAGGTTTCTGATCTTATTCATCCAACATGAAAATGTCTGTTGCCAAGTCCTAAGGAGACGCTCCTGGAATGTTTGTGGATGACTTACTTAAGACATTTGCATGACACCTGGCAAACAGCACCACCATTAAGTAGTGTGCAGGGATTTCCTGCTTGAAAGTTTGCAAAATCTCTTCTGGGTTCTTGATAGGATGCTAGACGGAGTGATATGTGAGAGGATTAACTGCAACTAATCACAGATCTGGAAGTTTGGAGACCTGGGAATTCATATTACAGGTTGCCAAAGCTGTATTTTAAGAATGGTGTTATACAACAGACATTGTGATGGAGGAACTGTTAGATGATAAAATAAAGGGGTAATAAAATATCATGAGTCTATTTCAAAGTCACAAAATTTAGGGTTAAAATATTGCCTTTAATGCTTCTGAAAGAGTTGAAAGAATGAAAAATGAGCCTTATGTAACCATTTTCTTGGTGTAAGCAAATTTGTTTATATCTTCATGACTGCAACACCTGCCAGCTAGCTGAGACTCCTAAAGTGGCCATATGAAGAGATTAGAGTTTCTAGAAAAAGAAATATACCGAATGGCTTTCCAGGGTAGGTGTATAGAATGTCAACACTGAAGGATCTTTAGTGCATCCAGACTAGCCACACTCCACCCATCCTAAGCTGTGTGTTGTTGCATTTAGACCACAGAATATTGGAAGAATATGTTATTCAACAGAGCAGTCTTGGTCATAATGTGGGGAATTAATAAGACATGCCCTCCTTGGGGTGTTTCACCAAAAGACAGTGGCATCTGTAAACCTAGAGACAATGTCCCAGGCTCATGTTTATTGTTGTTGCCAGTTTTATTTTCATAATACATAAAAGGTAGAAAATCCCTCTGGAAAGTAATTCTTCTCCTTTAGACTCTGTTATTTAGACTTTCTTACTGCATCAGATGCAGCTTACCCTATTTAGAACAGGTCGTAGGAGGGAGAGACAAGGTTGACTCCAGGCACCAGGTTTGACTCTAAACTCCTCTTCGGAGGCTGCTCATGGGGCAAGTGACCCAGCCCCTCAGGAATGTGACCAACACAGAGGCGAGCTCGTGAAAACTTGCATTTCTTTTAGGAGCTCTGCCTCTACCAGGGTTTTAGCATTAAGACTTCCAAAGGGGGAAAAAAAAAAGACTTCCAACAGATGATCTTCATCAGAAAGTTCAGAGAAAAAAATAACACTGGAAGTGTGGGTACATTGTATAAAGCTTGAAAAGGGGGAAGGGTAAGCCAGTAAATTTAAATACTAACCAAAGTCATGGCAAACATGTTAGAGAACAGAAAACAAACAGTCTGCAATAGCTCCTGAACACCTCTCACAGAAATGAGAAGACTTTATGACCCCATCTTCATACTGCCCTCTGGAAGTTTATCAGCTGATGAAGGAGATGAGGCCCGTGGAGGAAGGATCACGTCCTGGGGAGAAGTGACAGGGGCACTTTCACACAGCTGTGATACAGCTAAGAGGCCACACACCTTGGAGAAAAGAGAGAGGCCTGGCATGTCCTGGACTCACCTCATGGAAGAGTTGACCTCTTAGAGAATGCGGGGTTCTCAGTGCAGAGAGCGAAGGAGGGCCTGTCAGAAGGAGGCAGCTCCTAGCTAAGTCTGTTAGACCCAAGTGCTGTGGGCTGTTGCAGGAAAGCTGGCCTGAGCAGAACACGGAAGGGGCACGGTCCAGTTGTGAAAGCTCAGTGAGGGTTCTAGCTGCTGGGAGTGGCCCGCCTCAGCCCTGGGACAAGCACTCGAGAAACTGCAAGGAGCCTTTCTTTCGCAGAGAACCCCAGCTCTGTGTTAATGAAAGGAATAAGCTGGACTTCCCCACACTGGTGGCCTGATGCTTGTGTGAACCGCCACATGTATCATGCCACCCAACCCAAACAAATGTCCTTCAAACTTCTCCCCATCTGCCTGCTAGAGGTTAGAGTCCTTCATACGAGCTTTCTATTCTATAGTCAGAAATAAAAGGCTTGCACTGAAAATGTTTCTTTGAGTAACACTGACTGATATGAATTCAATATGAGTTATAATTAGGGTGGCCATATAATTTTGGTCTAAACCAGGACACTTTTAAAAAATTGTATTAAAATAACATAATATAAACCTTAACCAATTTTTTTTTTAGAGAGAAAGAGAGAGAGAGCAGAAGGGGCAGAGGGAGAGGGAGAGAATCTTAAGCAGACCCCCTGCTGAGTGTGGAGCTGATGAGGGGCTCAGTCTCATGACCCTGAGGTCACAACCTGAGCTGAAATCAAGAGTCGGATGCTTATCTGACTGAGCCACCCAGGCACCCCATTTTAAGGTTACAGCATTAACTATATCATATTGTTTATCATACCATTACGACCATCCATCCCCGAAACTCTTCATTTTACAAAACCAAAACTCTATAAACACAAATTTCCCATTCTGCCCACCCCTCAGCCTCTGGCGCACACCCTTCTACTTTCTGTCTGAATTTGACTCACTCTAGATTACCCTGTATATAAGCGGAATTACACACAGTATTTATCTTTTTGGAGCTGGCTTATTTCACTTAGCATAGTGTCCTCAAACTATATTATACAGCTCATGTCAGCATTTCCTTCTTTTTTAAACTGGAATATATCCCAGGGCAGGTATATACCGCATTTTGTTTATCCATTCATCCATCTATAGGTTGCTTCCATCTCTTGGCCACTGTGAATAATGAAGCTCTGAACATGGGTGTGCAAATATCTCTTTGAGGCCATGCTTTCAATTCTTTGAGGTAATATCCAAAAGTGGAATTGCTGGATCGTATGGTAATTCTATTTTTAAGTTTCTGAAGAACTATGTATTTTTTCTATAGTGGCTATACCATTTTAGAATTCCCACCAACAGTGCACGAGGGTTCCAATTTCTCCACATCCTTGTCAACATTTATTTTCTGTTATTTCATTTTTTATTTTCTTGATAGTAGCCATCTTAATGGGTGTGAGGTGATATCTCATTGTGGTTTAAACCAGAACACTTCACAGAGTGAAGGAGGCACTATGTGTAATTATAATGGGGCATGGGTGATCCTTAGGATGTAAGCTCATTGTAGCTATAATCAGCCGAGGGAATCGTATGGGGAATGTCGCTTCTATGGCCTCAGATCTACTGGCCCAGAAGCCCAGAATGCAAGCTTTTACTGTAACAGCCTTCTCAGTTCCTGCCTTTGATCTACCCAGCTACCTGCCTTCTTGCATTCCCCAAGTTTCTCACTAATGTAAAGGTAGGATAACATTTGGCAGACTGCCTTTGGGTAACCAAGGTGGTGATAGTTTTGGAAGCTCAAGGAGGCTCGGTGGAGCCAGGATTTTAAATAAGTTGGAGTCTCATTTAAATAAAACAATTTTGAATTAAAATTGCCTCTTCAGTAATTGCTTTTATATTATAATATTTACTACCATTGCCATTGTACAACTTATTCATTAATTCCTGTTGGAGAAAAGTTGCCAGCCATCCTTAGGTTGGGGGTAAAGGGTTAAGTGTAATGGATGGGATGTAGCATTTTTACTTTACCCTTCATTACTCAAGGGTGGTAGAAGCTATTCATGTTTCTCCCTCTCTTCCTTTCTTCCTTCCATCCATCCATCCTTCCTTCCCAGCAGCTGTTTTACTAAAAATGTATACTATTTGTAATAAATTTTTTTGTTTTACATAGCTCTTTTGCAAAAAATAACCCCATAAGGCCTGACAAATGCTTCAAGGTAGCGCAAGCATTACCATCTCCACTTAACAGATGAGAAAAAGGACTCAGAGAAATAAAGTCGGTCAGCAAGTGGTAAGGCCATGCATTAGGGACTACACCAGGTACCGAGATTTGACAGGGATAAGATGGAGCTTGTCTTCTGCGGGAAGGCCGGAAATCAAGAAGTTCATTGCAACAGTGGTGAGTGTCACCAAGAGGCAAGTGGAGGGTGCTGTGGGAACAGATGACAAAGGGGGGAAGGCCCTAATGGGATACAGGATGTGTAAGCTGGGACCTGGTATTAGAGTAGGGGTAGTCTGGGCGACTTGGAGGGGAGGAGCGGGGGAGGGGAGGAAAACTTTTCCAGGTAGAAGAAACCGCGTGTGTGCAGATGTGGGAGAAGTACCATTTCTGTGCTTGGGAGTCATACCGTGAGTCTGTGACAGAGCCAGGGCTTGACGGGGCTTGACGGGGACAGGAGGAGTCATGTTGGTTGAACACCTACCGTTCCAGACCTTCTGATATCCAAAGTGTCTGGGTGGTATCCACGGCCCGGAGCTTCACTTCCCCTGACCAAGGCAAGGAGATGGGGATAACTGCTGACTGGTGCCCACAGGAATCATATATGGGTCAGGCTCACATTTAAAGGCCCATGGGGTACAGAACTGCTGTAGAGCTGTGAGTAAAATTTGGCCTTCATTTTGAAATGTTAGTGAATAACTAATATTTCTTCAGCCAGCTGGAAGAAAAAAAATTTTTTTCAAGAAATATAAGTCTTAGGAAATAATACTGGCTTGACTCTCCTCTCCTCATCATATAAATCTAAGTACGACCGGAGCACTTTTTGTTTTTTTGTCATCTTCTGTTTTTAAGTGCAGATCACAGAACAAGGGCTAGAATCCCTAGAACTACTTTCTTGGAGAGAAGAGAAGCAGATGAGGAATGTGCCATCCAGTCAGCCCCCAGCAGAAACTTGCAGGGATGCATGTTCCTTCCTGCTCTATGCTCAAGTGTGGTGCCAACACACTGCTCGCTCTGCTTAAATGGGACTATGTTCTGATGCTCTGACATATGGACAAGGGCAAGGGCAGTCCTTGGTCTGGCGTGTAGTCCTCAAGTCTGTGCTGTGAATGCAAGCTTGTGGCAGGTGGGATTTCATCCTTTTTAAGGGGATGCAGTGGGGGTGGAGCAAGGATGAGGCCCTTGGGTGACCAGGGCAATGTGCGTTCATCACCAGCTCAGTGTGCCAGGCCATCCCTGCACAAGGCCACACTGCCACCCGAAATCCTGGGCTCTGGCCAGCTCTACTCCTTCCTCCACCTTGGGCAAGTGACTCATCCCTAGGGCTTCAGTTTCCCCATGTATGAAGGGGACAGTGGTGCCTCCCTCAGAGTGCTGTCGTGGGGATGAAATGGGATTAAGACATTGCTGCCACACCAAGAGGGAAGAGGGTAACATGATGTCCCAATGACCACATGCCTTTGTCAGGGAGGGACGGGTTATCATTCAACGTTGTGCTCACCTTCCAACAATAGCAAAGGCCCACGCCTACTGTTCTTTTAGAATCACACTGAACAGCTTTGTGGCTGAGGAAATGACTCAAAGAAAATAGGGACCTCCTTCACAGATTCCCTCAGCAAACTAATAAATACCTTAATTCTCTGTGCTTGGGTAGCATTCATGCCTTCACACACATGGTTTTCCTCTTTCCCTTCCAGTGCCAGGACTGGCTAGCTGAATAGGGGTTACTGTCTCCACTGTAAGATGAGGAACTGGGGCCTCAAGTGGCCCTCTGACTCACTGGCTGTGAACAGGGCAAATAGGGCCACAGGGAAGCCCCTGGGGAGCTGCTGGGCCTACAGACTTTTGGGCTGGGCTAGGCTTCATGGAGGTCCTGTCCAATGAGTTGGATCAGGGCCAGTGAACAGGCAGAACTGGTCTGTGAAATGGAAAAGGGGCCACGGACTGTCCCTTCATAAGTAGTTGGTTTGGTTTCAACATTGTCATCTAACTGACCTATAATTAATTAATGAGCATGGACATACTGAACACTGACTCTCAGGATGTGAGGAGCAATGGAGAGGGCAGCATGAAAACTCAAACCCAAGGCCACGGAGAATTACAGAGGGAGCAGGCACAGCTGGGGAATCTACTCAGGATTCAGCAGCTCCGATGGCTGCAGATGTCCAGGCTCCGACGCTGGCTGTCAAGGGCAGAGGTGGGTGCTGCACTCTTCGGGCTGTTGGGGGGATGTGGTATGGCATCTGGCCTGCCAGTCACTTGCCTGGGAGCCAGCACGGGGAAAGGAACTGGATGAAGTCCGGAAAGGTCAGGCTGCTCCAGTTGACGGAGAGCACATTAACCTTTCAACAGCAGCAGGGGAGCTCATCAGGCTCCAAAACATAGTCATTAAAGGCCAGCGGGGCGGCCAATGCTGGCCCAAGGCTGCCTCTGGGAGGGCAGTCACAGGAGTGGGTCACGGGGAGGCCGACTGGGGAGTGGAGGAGAGGAGAGGAGGGGCAGGCCCTGTGCCCAGAGTTAGCAGCTGGAGGGGTAGCCCTTTCCAGCTGGCTCTGTGAGTCCAGAGTGAAATGGCCAGGATGGGACTATCTGGGAGGGAATTTACTGGGGGACTGGATGGGTGGGAGGTGTTGGCCTGAAAGGCTCTTATAGCAGAGAAGGAAGGCTCCAGGCCTTTGGCTAGTTTTCTTCACTAAAAGGAGATTTAACAAAACAAAACAAAAAACAATGGTAGTATCATAATTTAAATAAACTTCCATTAAAAGTGGCTAAGTAGTTTGGTTTTAAACAAAACAAAACAAAACAAAACAAAAAACCCCAATGTATCTACTGGCTTTAAAACTATCCACCTACCACAAATGTTTCTCCAGCTGGCCCTCCACTTATTAAAGGCATAGACATGAATGAAATATCTAAAGACAGTGGCATCAGGGTGTTTAGAAATATACATGTTGGGGTGCCTGGGTGGCTCAGTTGTTAAAGCGTCTGCCTTCAGCTCAGGTCATGATCCCGGGGTTCTGGGATTGAGCCCCGCATTGGGCTCCCTGCTCAGCGGGAAGCCTGCTTCTCCCTCTCCCACTCCCCCTGCTTGTGTTCCCTCTCTCACTGTCTCTCTCTGTCAAATAAATAAATAAAATCTTAAAAAAAAAGAAAAGAAATATACATGTGTACTAAAATATACTTTATCTTTTTGAATCTTCTTTTTTTTTCCCTCTGTAAGATATATTACTTGTTGCTCTTGGGTTTCTTTTATGTTCAGTTCAGTATTCCCAGATCTGGGTCAGTGAGAATGGTGAACACATGCAAAACATATAAAGGTGTGTGTGTGGGGTGACTACAGATTGTGTCTTCCTGTGTAACCAGTTTAAACATTTTAAAAGAACTGACCACTAATGAACTAAGCATCAACATATCCAGTGTAGGACAGCAAGTGCTTAATTAAAACTAAGTAGTTATTCAAGAAGGTACAGGTGTAATTCTACTTCAGAAATATATATTTTTAAAAAGGAGTAGACAGAAAGCAAAAATAAACTTTTGGGACTACACAAAAATAAAAAGCTTTTGCGTCACAAACCATCCTCAAAATTAAAAGGCAACCTACTGAATGGGAGAAGATATTTGCAAATGACATATCTGATAATGAATTAATATCCAACATATATAAAGAACTTCTACAACTTGGGGCACCTGGGTGCCTCAGTTGGTTAAATGACTGCCTTCGTCTCAGGTCATGATCCTGGAGTCCCAGGATCGAGTCCTGCATCAGGCTCCCTGCTCGGCAGGGAGTCTGCTTCTCCCTCTGACCCTCCCCCCTCTCATGCTCTCTCTCATTCTCTCTCAAATAAATATATAAAATCTTTAAAAAAAAGAACTTCTACAACTCAACACCAAAAAACCTCAAATAACCTGATTAAAAAATAGGCAGAGGACCTAAATAGGCATTTTCCAAAGAAGGCACACAAAGGGTCAGTAGACACATGAAAAGATGCTCAGCATCACTCATCATCAGGGAAATGCAAGTCAAAATCACAATGAAATATCATCTCATACCTGTCAGAATGGCTAGAATCAGAAAGACAAAAAATAATAAGCATTGGCAAGGATGTGGAGAAAAAGCAACCCTTGTGCACTGTTGCTGGAAATGTAAATTGCTGTAGCCAGTGTGGAAAACAGCACGAAAGTTCCCAAAAAAATAAAAATAGAAATAACATATGCTCCAATAATTCTATTACTGGGTATTTACCCAAAGGAAAAGATATATGCCCCCCTATGTTTACTGCAGCATTATTTATAAGAGCTAAAATATGGAAGCAATCTAAGTGTCCATCAATAGATGGATACATAAAGAAGATGTGGTATATATACACAATGAAGTCCAGTCTATTTTCCAATGAAATATTACTCAGCCATAAAAAAGAATGAGATTTTGCCTTTTGCAACAACATGGATGGACCTAGATGGTACTATGCTAGGTGAAATAAGTCAGACAGAGAAAAGACACATATCATATGATTTCACACACATGTAGGATCTAAAAAATAAAACAAATGAATAAACAAACAAACAAAAAGCAGAATCAGACCTATAAACACAGAGAACAAACTGATGGTTGCCAGAGAGAAGGGGGCAGGAGGATGGGCAAAATGGCTGAAGGGGAGTGGGAGGTATAGGCTTCCAATTATGGGAGGAATAAGTCACAGGGATGAAAGGTACAACCTAGGGAATAGTCAATGGTACTGTAGTAGTGTTGTATGGCGACAGACGGTAGCTACCCTGTGGTGAGTATGGCATAACGAATAGACTTGTCGAATCTCTGTGTTGAACATCTGAAAGTGATGTAACGGTGCGTGCCAACTGTATTTCAGTTAAAAAAGAAAAAGAGTAGACAGCAGTAACAAATATTGAAAACTATGCTAATTCCACCAGAGTTTTATTTCTCTTAATGCTAACTTTGAGATGTCCTGTGTATTGAATACATAGATAACTTTTTTGGATGTATTAAAAATTAAATTAACAAGCACACGCTATACCAAAGTCCTTGGTCTAGAAGTGAAAGCGATATGGTGTTCAAAGGAGTATGACATAGTGACAAAGACTTTAGTAAAAGTAACTATGGAAAAGGGGCCATGGACTGCCCCTTCATAAGTAGTTGGTTTGGTTTCAACACTGTCATCTAACTGACCCATAATTAATTAATGAGCATGGACATACTGAACACTGACTCTCAGGATGCGAGGAGCAATGGATAGAGGGCAGCATGAAAACTCAAACCCAAGGCCACGGAGAATTACAGAGGGAGCAGGCACAGCTGGGGAATCTACTCAGAATTCAGCAGCTCCAATGGCTGTCATAATAACCTCCCACTCCCCTTCAGCCATTTCTGCTATTTAAATATTTTGCCTTCAGTAACTTTATCAATTTAGTCTGAGAGAATGAGTCCAGAAGAGGGGAACACAGTATTGATGGCAATGGGTTCAAAGTTGGTAATTTAAAGTATGGTAATAATAGTTTCATCACGCCTTCTATGGGGTGTCTGGTTCCTTCTGATCCACTTTCCCAAGGCTCATTAACTCAGGTGGTGTGGAGGATTAGCTTTGCTCTTGGGTAATCACAGATCTCCCCCTGGCTGCGGGAGCAGGGGTAGGACGGCGGGTCTCCTCACCACCAGGGACCGGGAGCTCCTGTGAGAGGCCTTCTCCACTAGCAGACAAGGAAGGAAGGAATCTCCAGACTAGAACTCCAGCACCTCAAACCCAGGACAGAGAGCACTACTTCCCACCAGAGACACGTGAGAAAGGGCACCATCCTGAAGAGCTTGGAGTATTAGTACGTATGTTCATTTCTTTCTTTCTTTCTTTCTTTCTTTTTTTAACTTTTAAAATTGTGGTAAAATATATGTAGTATAAAATTTATCATTTTAACCATTTTCAAGTGTGTAGTTCATTACATATATTCACATCGTTGTGTGGCTGTCACCACTAACAGTCTTTTTTAAAGAGGCCATGCACTCCTAAGAAAGCTGAATGCATTCCTGCAGGCTCACAGGAAGTGTGGGCAGTGACAGAAAGGGTTAAAAATCACTTTCACCCAGAGGCCCCTCCTATGGCATCCCTGTGCCCAGACATTAGGCAGTGGGTCCCCACTAATCCTCAGGTGTCCCCAGACCCACTAGACCATTTTACAGGGCAATTAGTGGCTTCATACAATTCATTGTTTATTTACTCAAAAGACTATAACAGTTTCTTCCAGGCTGCTTGAATGTTCTGTTGTGTAAAATACATGTTTGGGACCTTTAAAACATGTGTTATTTACCTGATAGAACTCAATGGCTTCTCTGGAGCCATTCAGTTTTATTGTAGAAATTAGTACTAGGGGGGCTTTTTAAAAGCTGAATTTTAGACCTGACAGCCTGCGTTTGCTCACATTGTTAATGCAGTCAATTGAGCTAACAGCCACCAAAGGGCGGTGGGGGACGCTTACACGGCCTCTCCAGAAGAAGCGGTAAGGCCGAGGGGGTCCACTTTTGTGAATATATATGGGTACCATTGGGCCCTGTTAGAGAGGAGAGTGCTGGCTCAGAGACTTAGCAATTTTTCTCCCTCCGCAAGGTCCCCCTTAACAGATCTCTACCAGGGATCCCCACGGTATCTAAGAATCACTGTTTGCTTTTGAAATAAGGATTATTTATTTTGAAATAATAAATGAGACCAATTCTTTGGAGACCCGCCAAAAAAGGTGTCAGGAATTGACCCAGATTGACTTTTCTATGTGACTCAATAGGAAGATGATGTGGTAGAGACAGGCCAGAGCCTCCTGGAAGGCGTATGTGAGCCTCATCTAGGACCCCCAGACCCACACGTTGGCTTTTAAGGGGAGAATAGGCTAGATTAGAATATAGAACAAAATAGGGATGGTATGAGCAACAAAAGTAAGGCATAGTTCTTGGGATTTGTTGATGTTGACTTTTCTATTATGTCAATGTAAGAAATGACCCACACCATTAGCTCTTCAGGGTTTCATATATTAAATCAATACTGTGATATTTTCCTCCCCTGGTTTTTAAGCCTCTTGGTAGGACTTAAATCAGAGAGTACCTCATGGGATCTTGATGAGTGACTCTTCTTAGTAGTGCAACAGGGTAATTACTATCATATGGATAGATTAACAGAGCACTTTTCCCATTTATCACCTCATTTAATCCGGATATAAACCTAACAAGGACGGCATTACTATCAGCCTGTTTATGCAACTGAGGAAGTTCAGACTCAGATGGGTACATACTTTGCCCAAAGTAAATTCTAGCCCAAGTTCAAGGATTCAAAGTCCCATCCTTCCTGCATGATGAGGAGAGGTTAGGGAGAGCTGGGCCAGAGGTTTGGTATTTTTTCCCAGAGAGCAGAGATAAGAGGGCCTAATTTGAATTCTTGGTCTTTATTGTGTGAAAGGCACTGAGAAAGTCTCAATGAGCAGTCCTTTTGTGTAAAGTACTACCTAATATTTAAGATGGGGTTCCTGTTCTCCCATCAGCTGTCGAGATCAGACATAAAAACATACGGTGAGCCGGGGATGGAAGCAGGCCTCTGGCCACAATTACACGAGGTGCTGATGGAATAGGTGCGTGGAGCCAGGTAAGTTGGTTATTTAAGGTTTCCAGGTTAGATGAAGCTTGATCCCACGTTCAAAGGCAGCACCGTGTAGTAAAAGGCGACCCCCACCCCTTGCACCGATGGCTGTCTAGAGCTGGCTTTCGGAACCCTTTCCCTTTAGACGTCTACACCCCGGCAGAACGAGGGGCTTGCGGCTCCCTGTTCACCCCCACGGCCTTGCTTGCTCAGACCAAGGCTCTTCGCTCTGCGGAGAAGGCCCGTGCTTTCCCTTCTCCCTTGCTGGGTCCTGTGATGCTACCCATCCTCTATATGCTACTCCCACCTCCTCCCCCACTGCTGCTCCCCTCCTCTGCTTGGAGAATCCTTCAGTGCCTCACTGCACCCCTCCGGTGGCTTTGATTTCTTCATAAATTGATGGGGGGCAAGGGCGATTACTGAAGCAGCTAAGAGCATCATCAACCAGAGTCAGACCACTCTGAGGCTTTATGTCCGTACGACTTCGGGTAAGTGATGTGTCTCTGGTCACCCGGGTCACCAGGATTTTAGGGAGAGTATTTGGGAAATGAAAGGAAATAAAACTTCACTGAACATATCATCTCCTCAGGGCCCTCCTTCCCAGCTGAGAAGGTTGCTGTGAGCAGTAAATGAAGTAACGCACAGAAGCGTGGAGCACAGAACCGCCACGTGACGGCCCTGCTCAGAAGACCTATGGCCATATGAAGGGGGGGAATCGGAGGGGGAGACGAACCATGAGAGATGATGGCCTCTGAGAAACAAACTGAGGGTTCTAGAGGGGAGGGGGTGGGGGGATGGGTTAGCCCGGTGACGGGTATTAAAGAGGGCACATTCTGCATGGAGCACTGGGTGTTATACGCAAACAATGAATCATGGAACACTACATCAAAAACTAATGATGTGCTGTACGGTCATTAACATAACAATAAAAATACACATTCAGAAGACCTATGGCCAGGTGTGCACACAGCGACATTTAATGTACATAGTAGTGACATGGACGCCTAAGCTTCTCCCACCACCCTGTAAGCTCCTGGAGGCTGGGATCCACGGGTAATGAGTTTCTGTGTCTGCCACAGAGCCCAGCACAATGCCTTTCCCATCGCAGGGGCTCCGTAGCGCAAACATGCCTCAAAGGAATGAAGGAAGAAAAGGAGCATGAATCACTGGCAGAGAGAGTATGGGAGAGAGCCGTAAGTCGGAGCAGTGGTATGAATCACAGAAACGAGGAGCGGGGCGGGGAGACGGTGAGGGGCTGCACCGCATCTGGTCTCGCCCCCTCTCCGAGACATCAGAGAGTTCTCCACTGGTACTGATTGCTAGTTTAATTCCACTCTAATTGAATGGCACGGGATGATTTTAGTCCTTTGAAGTTTTTTTCTTCCAAGTTTTTAATTCCAGTTAGTTAACATACAGTGAGGGCTATGGTAGTTTCAGGTGTATAATACAGCGACTCAACACTTCCATACACCACCCTGTGTTCATCATGACAACTGCACTCCTTAATCCCTATCGCCTATTTCATCCATTCCCCCCAGCCTCCTCCCTTCTGGGAACCATCAGTTTGTTCTCTATTGTGAAGAGTCTGTTTCTTGCTTTGTCTCTCTCTCTCCCTTTTCTTCCTTTCCTTTTGCTTGTTTGTTTCTTAATTTCCACATGTGAGTGAAATCATATGGTATTTGTCTTTCTCTGACTGACTTGTTTTGCTTAGCATTATACACTCTAACTCCATCCATGTTATTGCAAATGGCAAGATTTCATTTTTTATGGCTGAATGATATTCCATTATGATATCTATTGATCTATCTATTTCACATCTCCTTTATCCATTCATCAATTTCTTGCCTACTTTTGGACTGATTTTTTTATTTATTTTTTATTTATTTTATTTTTTTAAGATTTTATTTATTTATTTGACACATGGAGAGAGATAGTGAGAGAGAGAGAGGGAGAGGGAGAGAGCACAAGCAGGGGGAGCAGCAGGCAGAGGGAGGAGCAGACTTCCTGCGTGAGCAGGGAGCCTGATGTGGGGCTCAATCCCAGGACTTTGGGATCATGACCTGAGCTGAAGGCAGCGGTTTAACCAACTGAGCCACCCAGGTGCCCCTGATTTTTTTTTAAAGATTTATTTATTTATTTGAGAGAGAGAGAATGAGAATGAGTGGGGGAGGGGCAGAAGGAGAGAGAGAGAATCTCAAGCAGACTCCCCGCTTCTGTGGGGCTCGATCCCACGACCCTGAGTTCACGACCTGAGCCAAAACCAAGAGTCAGACGCTTAAGTGACTGAGCCATCCAGACGCCCCTGGACTGATTTTTTTAATCATTCAATTTCTTCACTCTTTGTGTGGCAATTAATAGTGTTTCTCAATTCTATAGCATCTTCTAGGCATGGACACCTGCTTTAACCCCTTAGTGGTGAGCCCCTGACCGTCAACCTCAGTCTCCTGGGTGGTCTGCTGCTGTGGCATACAGCCAGTATCAGAAATGTATTTTCTGGTTTCAGCCCAAAGTCGTCACCTTCTAACCACAAAATTGCTAGGAACTGTGCTAGGTGCCAGGGATAAAAAGATAACCAAGACAGAAATGTTAGGATTATTAGAACTATTAGTAGAAACAAAGTATTAGTACAGACTGAATTAACTATTTGTTAGAATGTAAAATGTGGCATGAGCCACCAGTCTGTGGCCCCATCCACACCTGCTTCGTTGCTATGCGGTGGAGGATGAATCATAATCATTGGGAGTCAGAGGACGTGGAGTTTAGTCCCAGCTGCACCATGTGTTACCTTGTGACCTTGGATGAGTCGCATCACCTATCTCAGGCTCAGTTTTCTTCTCTGTAAAATGGGCTTCCTAGCTCATGGGGTTGTGAAAATCACAAAATGAGATGGTCAACGTGATGGTGCTTCTAAACTCTAAAGCTCTTTTTAATTTACACAATATACCAAAAAGACTTCAGTGTAAGTAAGGAATCCCTTGCATTGGAGACACTGCTGTGGGTCTCAAGGGCAGGATTGATAGACACCCTCTAGCATGCCACATTAGCACCTTCAAAGTTGGAAATTTAGAACTTTCTTAAAAAGTTCTGCATCCCAGACTCTGAAAAACAAACTGGGGGTTCTAGAGGGGAGGGGGGGTGGGAGGATGGGTTAGCCTGGTGGTGGGTATTGGGGAGGGCACATTCTGCATGGAACACTGGGTGTTATACGCAAACAATGAATCATGGAACACTACGTCAAAAACTAATGATGTAATGTGGTGATTAACATAACAATAAACAATTAAAAAAAAACTTCTGCACCCCCCCCCCTTTTCTGGACCCTTTAAGAGACCAACTGTTAGTAGTGCATGGTAACTGTGACTCTTCTCTCAGGACATCAGGGACATTGTGTAAAATGTTATGCAGAAAGTTACACTTCTGTGCTGGTGGCCACCCAAGTACGTTCCCTTTGCTCCGTTGAAGTTGGTCCCCTTGGCAAGGGGTCAGGAAGATGAAACTGGATGCAAACCCCCCACTTTGCAGTTTGATACCCCACCTGGCCCTCCTCACCTTACTCTGGGGCCATTTCCAGTTCTACCTTTGGATGAATACCAGCCCCACATGGAAGGAAAACCCCTTCCTTTTAGTCTATATCTCATTTGCTTAATTCCATTACATTCTCCCTAATGGGAAGAGGAGATTTGATGGGTGAGATTTATTTGAATGAGCCCAAAGAGGCCCTTCTTTTTGCAAAGCCAGCATCCCTCTAAGTGGTAAAGCCCTGAGTGAAGGTGCATGGCGGCTACTGCTCACCACTGCACCCCTGCCCCAGCTCTGCGCCTGGCTGAGCACACGCGATGGATGCACTCAATAAATGCTTGAGGCGTAAGTGAATCAATCAATGGCAGTTGTTTGGATTTCAGTATAAATGTTTCTTGGACCTGAGATATTGCCAGATGGGCAGACAGGTTACAGTCTGGTGATGCATCTCCAAGGCTATAAAAATGTAGCCGTTTCTGGAGTCACACGCTGACATTTCAGAAGATGATTATATGCACAATTTAACCACACGGCCACTCGTGCCCTCCAAGTGCCATCGCTTCAACAACTGTTTTCATGTTGGCTTTCTTGCTCATTCCTTTCTTTTTTTAAAAGTCAGGCACAGTTTTTTTTTCCCCCCAGCTCCTCTTATTTCCAGCTGAATGTGATTTATTCACGTGAAATTATGCTCCATTTTTATAAAACCCAAGTTACTGCAAATGATGCTTGAGGTTTCACAGAAAATATTAATTCCTGATCTGCTGCTATAAAGCATCCCTGCTCATTCTGCAGCAGCTCTGTCGCTCGGAGACAGATGGAAACAGTCCAAGGGTATGATTAACTTCTCAGTCCCGGCAATTTCCTAGTGCTCCTCTTGCCCTAGATTTCAAGATTGACCTCCAGCTTCTCTGCAAATGCACAGTTGCTCAGCTTGATAAATCACACGAATCCCTTTTTTGATCATAGTTATCTACTATTTACTACTTATGAGGCGAAGTTAATCATATTCAGAGGCACTTCATATGCTGCACATATACCCTTCCTTCTCTGAACAGCACTTTGCATATTTTCCACATTACTGGCAATGTGGCTGCTTTCACAGCGCAGTGAGTATACACCAAAGACACACCTTTACAAATGAGCCTCATGCCCATTTATCCTTATTCTCCTCTGCCTCTCTCTACCCTGTCTGGTACAATGATCCATAAGGAGAAAAAAACAAACAAACACTTGGGAGGCACATTCTAAGGAGTGACTAAGTAAGAAGGAGAGTGTCCCTTTGTAGATTGAGGTTTTCTTCTAATTAGCTTGTTTTACCTTATTGAGAATTTTGCTACCTCTTCCTGCCCTGGTCTCCTACTTTTTTCATGATTTGGGGAATCAGTGGGCCTCTGGTAGGCCAGCTGACGCTGAAAGGCATAAAACAGATGAAAAATTTTACAGTCAGCAGTAGGAACGAACAACAACAAAAAAGCGCCGTTCTACCCTCATGCAAGGCTTCCTGTCCCTGCAGGGTGGCGCAGGTTAGCTGGGCTGAAGCCCAGATTTGCCTTGCCAGGGCGATCCAGTCTTCAACACCTTGGCTGTTTTGGAGGAACCATAAATTCAGCCCATTGTTCAGGCAAAACCAAACAAGGCCACACGTTTTCACTGGAGGTGACCACAGAAGACTTTTACATTTAAGTAATGGAAATCTCATAGTTTTAATTTACCAAGGTTGTGCATTGATTGTTTAGGACCCACTGAACTTTAAAGCACAGTCTTAACTGTGAGATACTGGATTTCTGCTAGAATGTCTATTTAACCAAGAAACCGGAGAAATGAAAAGATGGACAAGATTTGCCTTCAAAAGGCTCTGGATGTTCTCTCATCTCAGACACCCCAAAGGAACAAGATTTCTACCTGCCATTAGAAAGAAAAGGGGAGAGGCCAACTCGTCTCATCAAGTTAGGTCTCTAAGACTTGGATGCAGGTTTTCTCACGGGGAAGCAGAGAACAGCTACTGGCTTCCTTCAGTGTACACTCAGACCCACCAACGACCTGAAGGTTATCATCAAGTTCACATCTTGAAACAAAATGGCTCTGCTCCTGTATCAAATGTCCTTGAGTCCACCAGGTACTCAAGGTGGTTAGAAGGCTAACTGGAAGTGAAAGGGGCCCACATGTGACCAAACTAGCAGGGCAGGAGACAAGAAGTCCACGGTGGCACAGCCTAAGCCACCACGGGCTGTTCTGCCTAACTGCAGAACTCAGGGAAACACCTTGTAAGGTCTTAAAAGTGCTGCCATTTTCTTTCTTTTCTTTTTTTCTTTTTTTTTAAGATTTTATTTATTCATTTGAGACACAGAGATACAGAGAGAGAAAGTATGAGCAGGGAGAGAGGCAGAGGGAGAAGCAGGCTCCTCGCTGAGCCAGGAGCCCGATGTGGGGCTTGATCCCATGACCCGAGCCGAAGGCAGACGCTTAACTATCTGAGCCACCTATGCGTCCCAGTGCTGCCATTTTCTAGGACAAAATGAAAGTGCTGCCTCATCATAATGGAATTTTATATCAAGAAGTGATAACAACAGGCCGAAAACAATAGTTCAGGAAAACAGAATAGTTTATGTAAATGAACATAGAATAGATTCATACCCTGCTCTAAGGAGCCAGAGATACTGGGGTAAGATCTCCACCTTGGGAAGGGCCGCAACTTGGGGGAAATCTTTACTCAATTCCATTCCCACCCTGAGGTGGTTCCTTTGACAGACAGAATATTGGGCGAGACATGCAGTAGTATGACCCAGAGTTACATTCATCATTCTCTAGAAAATACTGGTTTATTCAACAGAATAAGTAATGTGCTAGAAAAATGACATCTATTACTTGGTAAGTTAGCATTCCCTAATTTAAGAAAATAGAAAATATAAATCCCATGAGCTCAGTAGGTGTTTTAAGTTCTTATTTTAAAAAAGGATTTAAAATTGTATCTCCAAATGATTACAGATACTTCTCACTTCTGGAAATTACTCATGTGGCCCTGAATTCGTGGAAAACATAGAACAGAGAAAGCACAGAGAAGGTAGCTTTACACAACTGCACTGTAAGAATAGCTAAGTCAACTCATTACTTTAAAATGAGCCAAATCCCCCCAATTTTGAACAGAAAAACCTTTAGACTTAAGGGAGCAATGCTCTATTACATTTAAAGAGGGAGAAATTCATAAGAAGAGAAATTACAATGGGAACCTCTGTTTCTTGGGAATGGACTTTTTTTCCTCACAGTATTCTGCTGTTAGCAGTTATATAATCAACAGGGGCTAAGATGCTAACTTACTAGTTGACTATTGGTTTTGATGAGGGGTTTTAGAGGGAATATCAAAAAAGTCAAGGGGAATAGTATTGCTCATGATTAAAATCCATGCACGTTTTCTATCCAGGACAGAGTCATGTATGTTTTGGGAAGCAGCCTTAGAATGCATCAGTTCTAGTCTCTGATGATTTGTCTTTGTATTTGCAACCATGTCTTCAAAGGAATTCCCCATTTTCCTGAAATAGGTTTTGATGCATTCTACCAAAGGTCATAATGATGTTTTGCATCTCTATATATAGCTTTATTGAAATATAATTTATATACCATAAAGCTCATCCATTTAAAATGTGCAATTTGATGGCTTTTAGTAGAGGGCTATGAAACCATCACCATAATCTAATTCTACAACATTTTCAATACCCCCAAAAGAAATCTTCTAACCATTGGCAATAACATAATATTATAAACTGAGGGCCTTTGCTTGCTTTTCAATGCATTTGTTGAAGGAAACTCTTACTTAATAAGTCAAAGGGAAAAAAGACATACGTAGAGGAAAGGAATTAATGTGTCAGATTTTCAATGTTTCGATCCAGAGTGTCTACCAACAGACTCAGAAGCAGTACAGTTATCAGCTTTTGTGAAAATCCCAGAAGCAATTCCCAGAAGATCACGTGGTGGCCCCTCTCAGAGCACATAAGCTTGTATGGTTGTCATGGGGAAGGCTTTTCAACTGAAATAAAAATACTCACGCTCAGCCTGCCACCATAGAGAAAATGCTTTTCACCCATGAATACAAATAATTTGCCTAAGTGACAGGTTTTACCTTGGAGAAGCACTGAACTGAGCTAGTTGACACAGTCAATTATTGTTCAGTCAAAAAGAAAAAAAAAACAAGAACTGAGAAGAAAAGGAAGGTGGTGACAGTTAGCTAGATAATGCTGAGGTGCCCACCAGCCAGCCAGGGGAACATCTCCTCCAGCTGGTTCCAACACTTCTGTCCCCTTGTGGACAAAAGCAGGCTTCCTCTTCACCTCCTGACAGTTCTTTAAGAAACACACACATACCCCAACCTTAGTAAATGAAAACTCAAAAACCAACCAAAACAAAAAGGGTCTGGTCTGTTCCTAAAAGTAACTCTGTATGTCCCTGTTCAGCTCTCTTTACACACAGCTTTTTGGGCAGAGCAGGATGTGAAATGCAGCTGGAGTGTGTTTAAATGATTAGGTTTATATATCTCATTCAATAACACAAGTCCAAAAACACAAGCCAAAGCCAGGAGTAGAAAGTCAGGCGCTAGGGACTCTGAACTGGGTTACGTGCATAAAGTATTTCAAGAGAGAATTTCATCGAAAGACAGACAGCTCCTGGTGAAGCGCTATGGAAAAAGTCTGAAGAAAACATCTCAAAATAAATGAAGCTCTTATTGTTGAAAAATGAGCTTAGATCTCCACCAGTTCCAAAGTTCAGAATTTACTGCCCCATTCAGGTCTTTTCCTCTAAGTTTCTTGTCTCCTGTTTCATTGCACAACAAGGGGTTCTTCATACTTTCTATGAAATACAACAAGGCGATTTTTGCAGTAATAAACTCCACACATGCATGACAAATCCAAGCATGCAAAATGTTTAACATCCCAGTTCACAGATACTTTAGGGACAAAATCCGATTATGAATTATATGCCACAATAAATAGGGCTCAATGTTTCATAAAGCAATTTATAGTTCATAAAAATGACAAAATGTACCTGTCAGACAGAGCGTGGAGAACAGTTCTCTGGGCTGCCTGCTGGAAGGAAGAGCAGAGACGGTTATTTAATATTCTGACTTTAAACTATGTACTCAGTCAACACTTTTAAAAATCCGGTGTCACATACATTTTTGCCATGTGGTCAAATATTAAACTACTAGCAACACAGTAGAGAGCCCCATCATGTTAAGAAATGAAGGCTCCCCGAAGAGTTGACAGAAGCCCCCGCCGCACGCCCCTGCCACCAGGGGGCGAGAGCAGGGAGGCACGGAGTACTGGGCAGGTGAGGTTAGACCCGTCTCTGGAGACCAGGAGAGACGATCAGAGCTGTTGCATTTTTACTCTATGACATCGCTTTTCCCATGGTTTTATTCTACTTTCCTGTAAGAAAAAAAAAATCTGTCTTGGCTCCTTTGTAGCTTCTTTCTCAATGAAAGGGTAATTTTTGACTCAGTTTTCAGATTAAACAAGTCACCACAATTGGAAATTGGAATGTTGACTGGAAATGTGATGATATTATGAGATTATTGATTTGTTTTAGGCATAGTAGTGACGTCGGGGCGATTTTTAAAAGAGTCTTTTAGAGATCCATATTGAAATATTTATGGATACGATTATATGATGTTGGGATTTGCTTTAAAAAAAGACAGTTGGAGGGAAGGGAGGGTGGGTGGGCATTTATAAATGAAACAAGAGGGCCTTGGGTTGATAACTGTTGAAGCTAGGTGATGAGCACATTGGGAGATTATTATATTATTCTGGGCATTTCTGTAATGCTTTTGAAACTTTCCCTACTACCAAAACTAAGAGAAAAAGAAAAGAAAAAAGCCACAATTTCTCCATCAGATTCTCTCAGGTTTGTAATCACTTTCTTTTTGTCTGCCTTCTCTATATTTTTGTACATTGGCTTTCTATCACTGAGCACTCTGAGAATTCGGAAGGCCAAGGTCACACTGTGTTCTCTGTCTCAGAAGTTATAATTGGGAGGGGATCAAAAGCATGGCCTGTAAGACCAAGACTCAGGGTGCACCAGGAAATAAAGAGTGCATACAGCTCATTTTCACCATGTATGCTACACATGTCAAGTTTACTGCTTACCAGGGACACCAAAATGTTTCCCATGCTATTCCTCATTCCATTTAGACAGCTGATAAAATAGAATCTTCAGATTAGAAAAAGAAAATAACGCATCAGCGTCATCCATCCTATTGCAGAAATGAAATATACCCTTGGTGGGAGCTGCATGTCCTTGGATCAGTCAGTCCAACACTTACTGAATTCCAACTGTGTAGAGACTATTATGCTGGGATCCAGGAGGGATAAAAACAAAAGCAGAATAAGTAGTCATTGTCTTGGAGAAGTTCCATCCCTAGGTAAGAAGTCACACTGGAGGTCCAGAGATGACTTGAGGACACATATGAAATAACATGTGAATGAAAAGGTTAAGGTAGGACAGTGTTAGGAAGATGCAGGTCTGAATGACAGCTAATGGTTGGTGGACCAGTAGCTCCTCAACAGTGCCTAGAACTGTTAGCATGTGCTCGGTAAATATCCACTGAGTAAACATTTAATGAATGAATCCGTTAGGGAATCCTTCCCACTGAAATTTGAGCAGAACTTTAAAGACAAGGAGTGTCTGGAATTGAGTAGGGGTGTTTCTTTGTTTTACATTCATAAGGGGTATCACTACTGGCTTGTAGTGCCTGGGGTTGGGGATGCTAAAACCTTTCAAAGATCAGGAAGGTCCTTCGTACAGTGAGGACACATCCCCTTAAAGTGACAAGGGTAGTTCTAGGGAGAAACACCACAACAAAGTAGGAATGAAAGTCAGATTTGAAAGTAGTCAAATTTGCTTCCGGGCTGGGCAAAAGGAACTGGAAAACAAACAAATAAGAGGAAACTTGATAATTCCCACAAATTACATCACCACATTGATTTAAGAAAAAAACATAATCTAACAAAAACCGACAATCTAAGGGGTTACTGCCTCCCCCCTCCCCCCTGGCTTCCAGCAAATTAAGGCCCAAATGTCCTGGCATTCCAGTGTCACATAATTAGTCCAAGAGAGGAAAGAATATCCACAGAGCTTCTCTTGGTGAGGACACCAGAGGGAGTAGGAAGAAGCATGGGGGAAGAGGTGAGAAGCCTGAGCTGAAGACTTGGAGCCCTGAAGGCCCCTCCGATACCTCAGAGGATGGGTACTTCCTTCTCTCGCGCTCCTTGCTCTCCCAGAGGGCTAGCCTAGGAGCATGCCCACAAAAAGCACCCAGCAAGGGATAGGCCACCATCACTGTGCCCAGGTTTGTCTCCTAAAGTGTTCTTTTATCACTCATCAAGATGGCTTTCACTTTTGGCAGCTATCCTTGAAAAGAACTAAACTCTCTATTCTTGACTCTGGCTAAATATACAAAAAGAATTTGGAACTCCCCAAAGGAAAGATGGCATGCATTACTAGTACAGTCTCTTGACATCATCTCAGCAGGAGGCACTGGACACCAACTCTTCCTGGAATAACAAAAATCATAAGGGATGTGACTGCAAGTTCAACAGAAACCTCTCACATGGTCTCTGTAGTTTCCCTATCCATGGGTGTCAATGTTTAAAAAGTCTATTGACTCTTTTCTCTCCTGCCTCCAAATACCTCCTGCTGACTTTTGTGATAAGGAAACACTGTGCTTTTTGATGTGCAGCCTATGAGAAAATTATTTAGAAAGCAAAAGCAAAAGCAAAACAAACAAAAAATGAGAAACTCAGCCGCTCAGTCATCACTGGAGTGATGCATCCCAGGTGGTGGCACCTGTTGAGAATATCTCCGTAGGCCTGATGTTGGCTGAGTCCTCCTCACATAGGTTGACCTAGAAGCTTGGGGCAGGGGCTGCTATTCCTTAGCAGATGGATGTGATGCTGAGGCCCAAAGGCTTTGATGTATGTCACGGACATAGGAAGGTTTAGACATCGGTCATGCCACCAGTCACTAAGTGATGTCTGTCTGAGCCAGTCACTCTTCAAGCTGTCTGCACGATGCGTGTTACCACCCACTTCACGCTGTGGTATTTAGCACACTGACTGCCTGCACCACTATTTTCAATGCCTGGTTTTGATTGTGCTATTTAACAGTTATTCTACATCATTAAAAACTTTACAGAGGGTGACTCATCATCCATCAAGAAAAGAGATAAGAGTATTTTAACCATTTTAAATAATTCCTTGAGAAAATAAAAGCTTTATGGCATTAGATTAAAACTGTATGTCATATAGCAAGGCAAAGACCACAATTTTTTTTTTTTTTACTGCCTCCTCTCTTAAAAGTAGTTTGACTTTTGTATACTATTTCACTTCATGGTTGGAAAATAATAAAATAAATAAACATTGGAATTAAAGAGCAGAGAAAAAATTACTTAGGTGACTCATGACTGAAGCCTGAAAAACCACTCATAGTAAACTAGATGAATTGCCCAATTTCCTTCTTTCAAGAGTTGTACATTACAGCAACCATACTTTTCTCTTCCTAAATCATCATCTCCTCTAGTAACTTTCCTCTTATTCAGTTCTCAGCAAAATAGGTTGAGAAGCTTAAGAGAATGCTTCATTGATCTCTCCTGAGTTCATTACTCATTCATGAATGACTCTGAAGCATAAGTCTATGAGACAAAACAAGTTTTCCACCAGAAATAATCATTTTCCAGGTTCTCTCCAGGAGATGACATCTTTTCTCTGTCTTTATTACAGCAAGCTCGGTGTTTTGGAACATAATCAGTAGACATTCAGGTTTCAATGTATGCTAAATGAATTACCAGTCACAATCTGTTATTGAAGGGAACTCAAAGAGGAAATTAAGTGTCCTTCTCGTAATTGGGTTGTGCATAGAACAAGTTTATGGATATTGGAGTAGGGAGGAGAATGAAAGGAAGAGGCTGAAATTCAGAGGGGTCTCAGGATGATCCAATTTCTTTTTTACTTGATAGAAACAGACTAACATGCGGACAGCTCTGTAATTTGATCTGAAATACCTACGATGTACAGGTACAGGGCTCGGCTTGGGTGACAGGAGAAATGGACAAAACCCTCCCCATATTGTACTTAGGGTCTAGAGTGAGTCAGATATGAAAAGTTAAACATATACAAACATTCTAGATGACAAGGGCTATGACAGAAGAGCACAGGGTTCAGTGAAACAGAATATGAAGGAGACCTCATTTGGAACGAATGGTCAGGGAAGGCTTGCTAACTAAGTAAAGCACAAAAAAGCTGATGCCTGAAGGATAAAGAAGTTACTGACCCAGAGAAACGGGAGTGAGTGGGGAAGGAAGGGGTCCAGTCAGGGAAGACAATTTGGGAGGAAAGGCCTGAGGTAGGCCTAGATCCTTGCTCAGCTGAAGGACTATAGGAAGGACACTGTGGGGGAGCTCAGTGAGCAGTGTGGGCAGGGGCATCCCAAGGGCTTTGGAGGTCAGAATAAGGATTTTGGATATTATCCACAGGGCAATAAGAAGTCATTGAAGGATTTATATGATGGGAAGTTGGGTGAAGGATGTACGGGACCTGCCTGTACGTTCTTTGCATCTTCCGGTGAATCTATAATGGAAAAAAAAGGAGTAGGGAGTGAGGCAATATAATTGACATTTTTCCAGATATCACTCTGGCTTCTGTGTGGTGAATGGATTTGAGAGGGAAGGGACAATGTCTGAGGTTGTTGCAACAATGTGGGCAAGGGAAGTGCACGGGAGCACTGGAGACGGAGAGAGTTTGTGTTACATTCTGGAGGCAGAACTGAGGGAACTGGTGGTTGATGGGGTGTGACAGACCAGGGCAGGGGTCAGTAATGAGTCGCGGGTTTCTGGCTTGAGCACCTGGTAAGCATGGAGGGCCACTGATCGGGGCGCACAGGACTGGTACAGGAGCGGGGGCAAAGGTACACTTTAATTTTGGGTGTGTGAAGTTCAAATTGCTTCTGGGATGTTCAAGCGGAGAGGTTGAGTAGATTGTTGGATACATAACACGAGACTGAAGCTGTATAATGCCAGTAAAGCACAAAGTACCAATTGACAGTCATAAAAAGGAGATATATGCTGAATTTTCTGGATCTACAGTTTGCTGTCCTTCTCAGAGTAGATTCAAGTGGTTAGAACACATCTTTATTTCTCCAACCACATGTGACTAACCTCTGTCTTTTCTATAAACAGTAGCAGGTTTATTATACTGACAGTAAAGCACCTACCTCTGCAAGCAGTGATCTAATCATTTGGCTTCACCTGTGTTAGGACCGTTGCAGCCACATTCAACTACTTGAATAAACCCTGTCACAGTTAATCTTCATTCTTCTGTGTTTTGCTGTTACTGAAGCACGCTGTGAAATTTAGACTGGATTCATGTATCTTTACAGGAATTCTGTCTGGTAAGGCCTTACTTTTTTCTTGCCACTTTTCTGCAAGTTGAGACTTGTATTTATTCATTCATTTCACTGCTTAATTTCCTTCTACGTCTCTTAGCACATCTTATGTGTCATTAACTTAACTTTTATGCTGTTGCTTTTCATTTTAGTCCTAGCTGATCCAGTCTCTTCCATTTGTTGTTTTCAGTCCGCTTAGTAATATTTGCAAGACAAAGAGTCTTAAGCTCTTCAGTTTTTCCTCTGTAATAATGAGTCCTGTGCATTTTCAAATTCCTAGAAATGCTGTCTAGGAAGCATTTTGTTCAGTAGACTTTGACCTTATCCTGTTCTCTGCAGGGGTCAGGCAGAGCCAGGGATGACAATGTAATTTATGATCCAAATAAGAACATTTTGGAGAATGAAAGGGGATGTTACCCAGATGGGAGTCAGGGGCAACAGGAGAAAATCCTGCTTTTCTGGGCACGCTGGGCTGCATGGCTGCTCTAATAAAGACAACTCTGCACAAATATAAATAAGATCAGGACGAGAAGACAGAATTTCAGGGGCTTAGGAGCTTGGTAATAAAGAAAGCAAACAGCGGAATGGGGTCAGCAGCAGGCAAATTACTTGCATTCTTGTTTCTTTAAGTGAAGCCAATGTTTCTGTTATTTTCCCCCTTCTCTTTCCAACTGCTGTTCCTTTTATTTAGATTCTGTCTAATCTGAGGTCTAGTTCATCCTTTTTATAAGTGCTCCTTGACCAAGGCTTTTGTTGATCTTCCTCTCTCTGAACTCCTAGCCCAGAACATGTGTTAGCGCCGGGTTCTTTTCTTTCTTGAGGGGTTTGCCATTTGCTTCCTGGGAATTCTAATCCTGACTCTTCCAGCTCCTTGAGGATCAGTGAAGGTGGAAACCCTAGCCGATCCCCCTCACTGGAAAGGGCTTCCTGGAGACTGACAACACCTGCAGTGGGATTCACAGGCAGGATGTGAGTAGGTAACTTAATGGGGGTGATATATTGCCACTATTTATTTGCCACAGCTGCAATCTAAGAGATTTGTTGAAATACATTTTTTTTCTTTGCTGTATATTCTTTATTTCACTTTCTTTAAAAACTAGGGTACACTTTCCTCTTTGGAGAAAGTTTGATTAGTTTTTCTCCCCCACACTGGATTGCTTAGATTTGTTTATGTCTACCAGAAATTCCATAAAGACAATAACAAGTATTTATTGAGCACCTATTATATCCCATGGAAAATGCTGATTGGGGTTGACAATACCAGATGAAGTCTGCCCGTACAACGATATCTCATAATTTGGTTCCTTTAACCAGCTGACTGATTTGGGGGACTTGTTTGAGGCCAGACTGTCAGTGACAGTCCTAATTTGGCCATTCAGATCTTCTGAGAGGGATTAAGAGAGACATGCTTGTTTTCACTGAGCATTTCCTGGACATAAACTATGAGCAATTTGTGATTGCCGCTGTGCAGGATGACAAGCTCCTGCCTCTAGGTCCTGGAGACTTTTGCCTTCACAAATGAAAATTTAGGGGCAGCCACTAGGAGTTAGGAGAAAGAAGGGAAAGGTGTGGGGACGATGTGAACACATGCCATGGGGGCTATCCCCTGTCCATGGTGACTGACATCAGACTCCTCCCACTCCTCCCAGTGGGGCTCCACTGAGGGCCTGGAAGATACAACCCCAGACAGTGGGTCACACTGACTGCTACGAGGGCAACTTTACGGGTTAGAGGGTCCCAGTGGCTTCCCGGAGGGAGTCTGTGGGGCAGGGAGGCTGGTGTGGGAGTGGTTAAGAGGTCAGTGTGAAGTGCAGGGATAATGGTAGGAAGAGCCATGGCTGTGCATGAGGCTATTAGCATTCAGCACGATGCTGGGGGGTGGCTGTAGAAGTAAGCTGAGCGATATCCAGCCCCAAGCCAGGTCAGAGGAACAACTCGTCCCATGGCAAGTAGCTGCACCTACCTGACCAGCTGGACACTTACCCCATAGGGGCCAGACTTAAGGGAGGTTAGACACCAGCTCCTTGAGGACAGCAAGTGAGCACCAGTTACTTTGTTGAACCAACCCTTTGTACAAGGTCTAACCGACAGTATAGGCAGTGGCCCTGTCTCTCTTCTCCTTTCTCTTCCTCCTCTCCTCCTCCTCACTCTCCCCTAAAACTCCAGACCTTCTCCTCTCTTCCTCCTCCTACCTTCCAGATCTATTCCTCTAGAAGTAGCTTCTTGCCTTTTCTGATATAAATCAATTTTCCTGGCTTCTTCCTGTACTCCTCTCCTTTTATTACTACAGAGGCATTAAAAAAAGTTCCAGCAACACAAATAAAGAACATTCCTGGGGAGAAGGGAGAGGAGAAGAGGCAGAAAGGAGGGGGAGGATGTTAAAATGTGCATTCTAACAGCTTTACAGTAACACATACTTATGTTAATATAAAATGTTTTCTATTAATCTACTTTAGTATTTTTGTCCAGTTACCTTAAGATATTGAAACAGGGGTTCTGTAAGGCTGACTTGCTCACAGTCACAGAGCCGGTAAGAAATGGCACCCCAGCCCTGCCTCTGCCTCACCTTGGACTATCCGTGGCAGAGGGTGAAGGGAAGGGGACCAGAGGAATTTGGAATTCTGCCAGTCTCAGTGTGACAGGGACTGGTGGGGATGCTGAGTGGACGCTAACACACCCAGGGGCAAGGTTCCTGTGGGGACATTAATGAAGAGGAAGCATAGGAGTCATCTTTGAGACAGGCGTTTGCGAAGGAGATGGGTGGGTTTTAGGTTTCTGGGACTAAAGTCTTTTCCTCAAGAGGTTTACAGGTAGAAGCATATTGTTTATCTCAGAGCTTGCCAGAAACTCCTGGGGAAGAAGTCGTTTTTACTTCCAGAGTTCACATGACAGAATTGCATATAATAAGGAGGTGCCTGCCTGGGTCAGGGCTAGGAAGGTGCAGAGATCACTGAGGATTCACCAGGCAAATGGGGCAATGGATGATGGTGAAAGATCCAAGCTCGGCTGTAAATTCTCACAATGGTGAGAGTGGTGGAAACATTTGGATTCTGGGACAGAACACCGGCAAGGCAATAGACTTCCGTGTGTGTGTGTGTGTGTGTGTGTGTGTGCATGTTTGTCTAGCATCTGCAATTTCAAAGTGGAAGCAAACAAGCAAGAATGACCATCATATCTAAGGATGGTTGAGTAGCTTGGAGATACTCTACAGGTAGTATGTGGATTTAAATGATTCCTGGTTGTTGGGAATGGAAGGTTAAATTTGGAGTATGGAGGGGATGCAATCTAAGAGCCCTGCAGGTTCTACCATGGCTTTGTGGCCCACTAGTTAGGGTTTTGGTCATTCACACACTCCTAGAACTCATCTCACAGGGCAATTTCAGTGCAAGCCAGACCTTGAGCATGGCCAAGATGGTGATGGCCTGTTAAAAACTCTCATCTTTGGCACAGCAGGTGGATACTGGGTTCAGTCACTTCCTACTTTGTTGGGTTTGCCAAATGCCTTTATCCTTATGCTACCTCAACACAATGCTTTGGTGGAGACCCATTCACTTTCCACTGGCCTTGGTAGGTGTTTGATTATCATGCATGCAACTGGGGCCCAAGTTGTGTGGCATATAAACGTGACTTTGTTATTGTATAAAGATGAGAGTCACATAAATGTTTTGATAGTTTTGTTGTAAATGCAACTTGTATTTGAATAACCAACACCTTAGGTCTGATTTTATGTTTCACTTAGACACCTTTTTTACTATATTTGCAATATTTGAAGGTAAAAATAGGTTTGTAATGGTAAAGAGTCTTCTAATTGTACTTTGCAAACCAATTTTTTAACATAAAAGAAAGTTAAACCGATTCTGATTGTGTGATGTATTAGCATTTTCACCTCTTCAGAGACCACTGCCTCAGGGTTTATATGTGAAAAGTGTTTTCACATACGCGATGTAATCACATACTCTTCCTTGAACTGCTTTGGACATTTAAGAATGAATCCCAGGTTGAAATAAGTGGTACCCGGAGACATGTTGTTGAATCAACCTCCCCAGAGAGACAGTCTGGCTCATTTGTACTTTTCTGGTGTGGAGAGGATGATCTGGTGGCCTGACGTTTCGGGAACTGTCTGGTCTGCTTCTTAAAGATGGTCTTCTTTCACTCAGCCCAACCTGTTGGCTGCAAATCTGGTCAGGATGGAACTGGCAAGTGCCAAGGGGCATTGAATGACCACAAATGATTATGCTCCATGTAGAAACAACAGGCTAAGAGAGTCTCCTGAGAAAAGCTGTGCTAGGAGATAACCAGCCCTACTTGGAGATTTGGGAAAACACAAACAAAAATAAAACTTTCCAAGTGCATATCTGGACCAAACACCTGAGTGACTGTAGGTAAATACCTCACTAAATGAAACCACTCAAGCCTGGATCTGAGTGATAGCATATACTCCAAGGAGCATCTACTCTTGAATGGTTACACTTCTGAAGAAACTACTGAAGATAAAAACCATTAAAGTCACAGGACAAAGGACTATTCCTCTGAGTTAAATAGCTACGTCCTCTGGAGGGAGAATTCCATTTCCCCTGCCAACCAGGAGCTCTGCTGGCAGCTGTATTTGAGAAGAGCATGCCTATCAATTCCTGACGCATGGCCTTTCTTCTGTTCTCCAAATGGAGAGTATATTTTGTGGGTACTGACATCCACCATTAACAAAAACTTGGCTTAGTTTCAAATATATAGCTCCTCTATGAATTCTTGAACTTAACAAAGCAATGATTCTCTGTTTTTATGTTAACTGTATGCTTGCCCAAATTTAATGAATCATCTTTTAATTTTCATATAATTTTCTCATTTCCCGGATTTCTGTTCAGAGTCTTCCAACCGAAACCAGTCAGACCCTATGGTCCAGGCAGGTTGGGCACAACTAAACCTACATAAATCTCAATCGGGTCCTCAGAAGAGGTCTGAGAAAATATTTTAGGAAATAGGGTTGTGGGGCTTTGTACATCTGTGCTCAGTGACATTTAAGTCAGCTGATAATTTCAGTTTTGAAAATTATTGTTCATGAACATGAAACAAAGGCCATTACATTTTTGATCATCTACCTATGCTCATGTTTTTCACAAATGTGTATGAAGAGTGGCACAATTTAATAAAATTGGCCATATTAAGAGATTTTTGCATTTGCTTCTGGTGACAATGAAATTTCACTGATATATTATGATTACTTAACTAAGTTTTAGGACTGTTATCCAAATAAAAATCTCCTGCTACACATTTGAGTCTCCACTGACTGCAACAGAAGTTTCAAATAGATGCTTACTTCATACACATGACAAAGACCTGACAGGCAGTCATTTTCAATTTGAGTTATTGCTCTGCTTCTATATTAAAAAGAAACCAATTCATCAATATGATTAAATTGGATATTTAGCTTAGGGATAACATTAATGCAAGACTAAACATAAAAACAAACAAACTACTCTTCCTTTTTTCTATTTTGCTATTAAGTTTAATATATATAATATATGCTTCTTTTTGTACATTGAGGGCAGAGCTTTTCCTGGCATTTAAAATTCACTTTAAATGTTTGAGGCTAAATTACCATAATGAATATTGCTAATGTGTCTTGCTTGATGTCCGGCACTTAGTAGGCATTCAAGTTGATTCTCAGAAGGACTCTTACGTAAAAATTTTTTAGCTCTTGTTTGACTACAAATAACATCTACAATACAGTTCATTTCTAATAGAGGAGGAACTTGATTTTGGAGTCTTGCCCCTCAAACCTGGTCCTGATTACTGCTTCAACTCCTGTTTATATAATTCTACACAAGTTTGGCAGGATTCAAGAGCACATACCAGGGTGTTGGCTTTTATGAATCTCCTGGGATGTGAATGTCAAGCTGACTGGATGAACTCTAGCCACAAATCCCAGACAAGCACAATGACTCTATTTATTCAGACTTGGCCGACTGAATGCAGATTGACTCTGTGGGTAATAAATTTTCACAGGCCAAGAACTCCGGCATCCACCGAGCTGATCCTGAGAAGAAAAATGCACCCAGGGAAGTGAAGCTGGGCTGCACAAACCTCCTATGTTTTTATTCCACGTCTGCATATCATTTAGCTAATTCATTTGGTCACTGATAGACCTGCACTGCCAATGGCTTCAGAGGTTCTTTTCGAAAGCTCTGCTTTCTGTTATGCAATTGTCATATTAAAAAGGAACAAGGGAAAAAACGAACAGCGCCTCTTACTTGGCAATCTGCTTTCAATATTACAGCCCACACTGATGTGAGTTATCCAGTGGCCTCTATGGTAAAAAGCAGAGAACTGAGTGGGGATGTTTTTGTGCCTCCCCGTAAGAAACCAAAGGTGACAAAAAGCAATGAGAACTGCAATTCAGTGCTCGGAGCAATTGCACCTATGATCTTGACATCTTGATGCAGTGAGGCTTTAGATTCATTCCTAGAGGGCTGGGATTCTTTTTGAGAGACACGGTTAGTACTCCATGCATTAAAAATAAGAACTGGCTCTTTAACTTGAAGATTTACATTAGCTACCTAGATATCTATTAAATTAATTGTGTGCTCTCCAAATATTGATTGGGGATTAAAAGGTAACTTTTCTTCATTGTAAGATGTAAATTCTGCCAGTAGGAAAATTTCCCTCTACAGATTATATCCAATCATCAGTGCCTGTAAAATTAAAATTGTCAGTTTGAGCAGATAAACCATGCTCATTTAAAGAGGAAAAATGCAGTTATATAATTAAAATGAAAAGACTGCCTGATAATGTGCAGATAATGTAATTACTGGAAGCTGCAGGCACATATGTAGCCATTCAGTTTGGATCCCTGCTTCTTTACTCTCCCTGAGCTTATATATTTGTCATCTCTGAAACACTGTCTGCAGTTGACACTCTCTTGGCTGCTTCTTGCTGAAAGTCTTGATCATCTGTTCCTCTCCTTAAGCCTTGGCTATAATAATTTCTTCTAGATATTAGCTGTGTCTGACTTCCCAAGCTTTCCCTGACTTGAGAGGCAGAGCTCCTCTTTTTACCAAATTGGAAGACATGCAATATAATTAATCTCTCCAAGTCCATTAAAAAAATTCCTTTAGTACTTAGTGACTTTGGGAATAGTTTTGTCTTAAATCTTCTAATTTCTTTGCATTCTTACATGAAAACATTGGCCTCTGGAGTGTTAAAGCCAAGAGTTACAGAAAAGGGGATCTAAATAAATTGCTACACTATTGGTATCTTTCATTTACCCAGACAAACAGGAAGATGGATTCTCATATTATTTGTCCCAGTCCCAGTTTGAACCTCATCAAGTATGAAAATTATAAGAGTGAACATGGGAATATGCTTCCATTTTAATTATAACCCCAAACTTCCTAGGTAAACTCTGTCACAATCTCAGCTCTAGACTTTACAGTCAAAATTCTGCTATCCTTGAAAGGGAAGGCTGCAGAGAAACCCATTCTTTTGGTTTCGGAGGCTTCTGTTTGAGATAAATTCTGAACATTTGTAACTTCAGCATGGCGTGGCGGTAAGCATATTTAAGAAGTGGCTATAGACATTTCCATTGGAGACTGGATAGACCTTTCCTCCTAAATAGGTAGATTATTTGTACATTCATCTATAGCAACCTTAAGATTTTGGGTCTTACGTTTTTGTCTTCTCTGTCGACACCTTGGGTCTTTGGACAGGACAAATTTGAAAAACCATAGTGTTCAGTAAAAGAATAAAGGCAGAGCAAAAGTTATCTTTGATACTGGACAACAAAAAGCAGGAAATACTCTCAATTCAACTCAACATTGTATGTTGATTCATGTATCCATTCAGCAAGTATTTAGCACCACTGCTGTGCCAGACAGTCTCTGCCCTCAGGAAGCTTCCAGTCTCGTTGGTAGAGACAGATATTTTAAGAAGTAAACATAACACATAACTAAAAGTATGATGAGACTTACGAAGAAAGGTTAAGACAATTGGGAAAAGGACTAACTGGGAGGTCCAATTTAGAGAATGGGGAGTTCCCCTGAGAAAGTGAAAGTTATGTTGCACTTCCCGGATGAGTAGGTGTTGGTCAAACCAAAAGAAAGAAAAAATGAGGGAGGAGAGGCCTCTGGAGGCCCTGAGGCAGCTGAGCATGGCTTGTTAAAGGAGCTGTAAGAAGGCCCATGTGGCTAACGTGCCATGAGTGAGCTCAATGTGAAGTGAAGGGAAAGAAGTGGGTGAAGCTGGACTTAGTGTAGGGTAGTGTTAGTCATGCTATGGGCTCTGGATTTTATCTCAAGTGAAACGGTTGATCAGTTGATCTGATTTATATTTTTAAAAGATCGCTGTGGGGAGATTGCATTATAGAGAGGAAGAATAGAAATATGCTAGTGTCTACTAGATTGGTTTAGACTTGGCAGGATGGAAAGACATCTCTTTCCAAAGGCTAGTATTTAATTTTGGAGGTTGAATTTACAGGCCTTAGAGATTAAAATTAACATTTAAGTGAGGAACAGGGAGTTGTCCAGGATAAGCTTGGTGTTTCTAGGCTTGAACAACTGGGTGTCTGGCAGGGCAACAATCACAAGAAGAATATATTTGTGTGTGGGTGGGTAAAGGGTGGCAAAGACCAGAAGTCCAGTTTGGCACAAACTGAATTTGAAATGCTTGTGACACATCCAAGTGGAAAAGTCAAGTAGGTCTGCAGTTCAGAAGAGAGTTCTGAGTTGAGGATATAACTTTAGAAATTGTAAGCATATAAAAAATGAAGGTCATGGGAATGGAAGAGATCACCCAGAGAGGGAGAGAGGGAGGGAGGGAGAGAAAGGAAGTGGAGAACAGAAATCATGAATAAATGCTGAAAGACTCCAATATTTAAAATTGGGCGGAAGAGGAGCAGCCAGAAAGGAGCCTAAGAAGAAACAGTCAAAAGGGCAGGAAGCAAACCAGGAGTTTAGTGTTAGACACCTCAAGAAAAGTGGGGTGATTGATAGTTTAATGCGGTAAGTCTTCTGGTAAGCCAAGAGACTGAAAAGAGCCCAGTATGTTTGGCTCTGTGGAGGTTACTTGTGACCCAATGCATAGTTCTGATGGGGAGGTGGGGCAGAAAGGAGTCAAAAGAATAAGGTCCCAGGTAACTGAGAGGAAATGGGACAGACTTGATAAAAAGAAAGCAGCGTTCTCAGTAATAGGAATAAGGGAGGGGATGAGTGAAGATAAAGATACTTGTGTGCATCTGGTTATGGGAAGATGAGGCTTTCCTACTGGATGCCAGTCAGCCAGGGTATGCACTAGGTTGAATAAGATATAGAATAAGATTCAGGTTGCTCACTCAAAAAGTCAGGAAGATAGAAAATAAAATCCTCCATTATCCACATATTATCAGTTCTGTGATGGAGAATACTCAGGGAGGAAACCTGTAAAATGCCATCACTAATGAACCGTTAATAAGTTATGTATATATAATGTAATTCCTAGAACAGCCATTTAAAAAGCTATACAAAGAGATACACTAAAAATATGACAGATAAATAAAAACAGAATTCTGTAGAATGTTCAAGAAACCTATATGAAGTCAGGGAAAAGAAAACAGAAAAAGGAAAACAGAAAGAAAAGGAAAGTGACAGAAAAGCAAAAATAAAGTGACAGACTTAAGCCCTAGTATATCAGTAATTACATTAAATGCAAATGTTCTAAATACATCAATTAAAGACAGAGATTGGCAAAATAGATAAAAAATGTGACAACAATATATTATCTGTAAGAAACTCACTTCAAATACAACAGTATAGATGGGCTGAAAGTAAAAGAATGGAAAAAGTTACATTATGTAAACATTAATCAAAAGAATGCAGCAGTGGCTATATCAGTATCAGATAAAGTAGGCCTCAGAGCAAAGAAAATTACCAGAGATAGAGTGGAACATCAGTGAAATAGATAACAGAGATTAAGGAGTGCACTTATATGATGAGCACTGGGTGATGTGTGGAAGTGTTGAATCACTATATTGTACACCTGAAACTAATATAACACTGTATGTAAACTATAAAAAAAAAAAGTCAATCTACAAAGAAGACAGGGCAATCCTAAATGTTATGCACCAAATAACAGAGCTGTAAAATATATGAAGCAAAAACTGACAGAATGGAAAGGAGCAATAGACAAATCCACAATTTTAGCTGGAGACTTCAACATTCCTCTCCCAACAACTGATAAAGCAACTAGAGAGAAAGTCAGCAAGGATCTAGAAGAACTCAACAGTATCAACCAACAGGATTTGATTGACATTTATAGAACACTCCACCCAACTGCAGCAGAATCCACGTTCTTTCAAGTGCCCATAAGACATATACCGATATATACCAATATAGACCAGATCTTGGGCCATAAAAAATACTTAGTAACTTTCCAAGAATTGAAATCATACAGAATGTGTTCTTTGACCATAATGGAACCAAACTAGAAATCAATACAAGTAAGATTATAGGAAATCTCCAAACATTTGGAAATGAAACAACCCACTTCTAAATAATCCATGCATCAAAGGGGAAGTCTCACTGAACTGAAGGACAATGAAAATACAATGTGTCAAAATTTGTGGGATGCAACTACAGCGTGCTGAAAGGAAAATGTAGATGCTTATATTATAAAAGAGTGCAAGCCTCAAATCAGTAATCTAAAGTCCCTGAAGAATCCAGAAAAAGAAGAGCAAAATGAACCCAAAGCAACAGAAGGAGGGAAATAATAAAGTTAAGAAATCAATAAAGTCAAAAACAGAAAAGTTGATAGAGAATATCAATGAAAAAAACTTGTTTTTTTTTTTGAAAAGATCAATGAAATTGAAAAACCTCTAGCAAGATGACAAAGACAAAAATAAGATCAGTCCCAAGATGAAATGGGATATCACCATAGACCCAGACATTAAAGGAACAATAAAAGAATAGAACTTTCTATATATAAATATGACAACTTAAATGACATGATAAACCAATTACTTAAAGAGCACATACTGCCATAACCTACCCCATGTGAAATAACTATTCAGAAAATAGAATCTGTGTTAAAAATCTCCAGACCCATGTGGTTTCACTGGAGGAATCTGACAGGTGTTTAAAGAAAAATTAACATTAACTTTATATAATCTCTTCAAGAAAAAACAAGTGCAGGGAACACTTCTCAAGTCATTTTATAAGCCAGTAATGCCCTTCTTTTAAAACCAGACAAAGACAATACAAAAAAAAGGAATCTTCAGAACAATATTGCTCACCACCTTAAAAAGACAAATGTGGTGAGGATGTGAGCAACTGCAATTCTCTTACACTCCTGATGGGAGTGTCAGTTGGTGAAACTGCTTTGGATAAAGGTCTGAGATGAGCTACTCGAACATGCATATACCCCTCGGCTCTGATTTCTACTCTTGGTCATACACCTAATAGAAATGTTCCCATATGCTCACCAGAAGACCTGTACAAGAATGTCAATGACAGTACTATTCTAATAGCCCCCAAATACCTTTGTGCCCATCGGGAGTAGAATGGGTAAGTAAATTAAGGTATATGCACATAATGAAATATGACTGAACAATGAAAATGAACATACTTCAATTACATCCAACACAAACATAACACTGAGTGAAAGAAGCCAGAAACAAGAGCACACACTGTATGATTCCATTGATAGAAAGTTCAAAAACAAGCAAAATTACTCTTTGGTGTTAGAAAAACGGGAGAGTGGTTATTCTTCTGGAGGGTGGTGACTGGATGGGGATGTGGCAGACCTGAGAGGCTAGCAGTGTCTATATCTTGATCTGGGTGCTGATTATTACATGGGTGTGTGTGTGTGTGTGGTTTACGAATATTCATCACACTGTATTCGTAGATTATGTGTACTTTTCTCTGTGTATGGTATATTCAGTTATAAGTTGACTAAAAAGCAAAAAACCAAAAGCCTATTGGTTCCAGTGACATGAAGGTAACAAGGTGAGCCCAAGTTCCAAGGAAGTGGCAGGCTTTGGGGATCTAACATTAATTCCCATTTTACAAATGGTGATCCTGGAGCAGAGAACATCTTGGGGACTGGGGCAGGGCTGCAAAGCTACTGAGTCACCAGCAGAGCAGGGATTTGAACCCAGGGAGCTTGGCTGCTGAGCCTGTGTGTACTCACTAAACTAGCCTGTCTCTTCATCCTTGAGAGCGCAAAGACAATGAGGATAAAGGCAGCATTAGA